>NW_008683645.1:21067-68402 GCF_000695815.1 Acanthisitta chloris | reverse complement strand
ACCAGTTGCTCAGGTACCTGCCTGTCGTTGTTGCTATGGGAGATTGGAAAACTATTACTGTGCCAGTGCTGTCATCAGGTGAGCTGGTAATATTTTGAATTTAGTGCATTTCCTAATTTTACCAGTGATGTTGCAGTGGGAGAGATTGGAGTCTTGTGCATGACATATTTGACTACCTAAACAGAACATTAAATATGTAGTACAAAGAATGCTTTGTCTTGGATTGAGTCTGCTAAGACTTTTCAGTCACACTTAATTTTTTTAAATCACACCTATCAGCGTATCTTGTGCTCTCTGAGATACTTGTATTCTTTTGCCTCATAACTTGCTTGCAAATTTATGAAAGGATTAAATATTTTCTTGCCTGGTTTTGCCTAGTAGAAGAGTAAATTCCAGCAGACACTTACCAAGAATAAGGATACCATGCATTGTATGGGAATTTTCACTAAATGCACACCTCTTGCACCTATGTATAGAAAAAAAAATTATGCTGTAACAAGCCAATACAGAAGAAAGTTGGGTCAATTTTTTTCTTGGTAGATGAATAGAATTTGAAAGGTACAATACCTTAAAATGTTTTTAGTCTTTAAATCTTTGGTAGAAGTTTATCTGTTTTTTTTATTCTAAATTGTTTAATACATGTCATTCTAGATGAAATTCTAAGCTCTAGAGTTGTAAATTTCTGAAAATAATAATTTGAATACTTAAGGATTTTTTTAATGTCTGAAACCATTAGCCCTGATTTGTTTCTTAATGTTTCTAACTTTTTAGATAGCAAAAATATATTTCAATATACCTCAGAAAGAAAGATATCTCCTACAAGCATGAACTCACAAGTGCTACGCTTGTCACTGCCTTCATCCAAAAACATGCACAGCTTTTTCAGTGCCTTCTGCACAGAAGAGAATATTGAACAGAGTATATCCTATCTTGATAGGGTAAGCCAGATCTTTTTGTTTATTGGAGGTTGTGTGAAGGTGACATTAAATCAATTGTGGTAAAACAGATTGGCTGGATTAAGAAGATTCTTCCCAGTGGTCAGAAGCTGAAGTCGGTGGGGAGTAGGATTTAGGTTTTTCCACTTCATACAGGATTTCACCTGATACTGTTTCTGTCTTATGGAGAATTGTGAGAAATTGATCCAGTTATTGATCTCTTTCCCCCACCCCTGCTTGTCTTTTAACAGGAATTGACAACATTGGGTTTTCCCTCTATTTATGTGGAATCCAAAGGAAAAGAATTGAATTTAATATCTATCGTAAATTGTATGAATGAATTGCTTGTACTGCAGCACAAGAATCTTCGAGCTCAGGAAGAAGTAGAAATGCAGCATCTGAAACTGGGAAGTGATATGGATCACTTACAGAACTGCTATGCTAAAGTAAAGGTACAAAACAAGATCATTCCATCAGTGTCATGCAGCTCTGGACATTCTTAACAGCAAGTGGTTTTTTGTTTTCTCCCCAGTACTAATCTGCAGTTGTATTTTCACGTGCATTTGGGAGGGTTTTTTAAAGTCTTTTTTTCAGTTGAAAATGTTTTAAAGTTAATGAAATATGAGATCATGAGAGAACTGAAAACTTATTTAAAATTGTGGCCTCTTTAATCAAGGAAGAGAGGGAAGACTCTTTGGATTGGAAGTATTTCTCTTCACTGTGGGTAAAAGTGTTAAACACTTCAGTTCATACCATTTAGTATTGCTTAAAAGGCTATGCCCAGCTCTAAAAGATAAATTCCCAATGTAATTTTAACATGTAAAAGTGTAGGTAACACTTCTACTACATTACAGAGTTTTTATCAGCCTTTTTCCCCTATTGTAATTTTTTCCACATGTTTTTGTTGTTGGATTCCTTGGATATCTGACTACAAAATCTCTTTGTAATAATTGCTCGGAAGCTGTTGTCAAACCAGAAGTTACTCAGCTTCATTTTATCACAGGATAAACACATGCACAAGCCCAGTCACTGTGGAGTAGCTGATATATTGGGAGTTCACAGACTGTGCTACTTCATAGGTCCTTGTATGTGCAGTCATATAAGAAGAGACTTTTCTTTTTGTTGATTCTGTCAAGAAAATAAAATATAAAAATTAGAAAATATTTCAGTGCTTTTATAGGCTTGCTTTTCACTTGGCCAGCACCATCTCCTTGAGAAATATTGCTGCAGATTCACAGTCACAGTAGTCCTGTTGAGAATGGTCATCTACGTAGAAGCATTTCAATGTCACATTAAAAGCCATGTGTAACTTCACTCACTTTTGTGCAAACACTGTATAATGCAGAAGACTCTGGTTGCTTTCCCTAGATGAATAGCTTTAAGGTGAGAGGGGGAAATCTTGTTAGTATGACATCAATCTCAGGGCATTTGATTTGCCTGTCAGCTTGTAAGGTTTGTCATGTAAATTCTTTCAGGTGCCATTCAGCAATCCTCTTGAATTCCACTCTTATGTTACCTTTATTTCAGTGTGGTTTGCTTTGGAATTCTTGTTGCCTAAATATCTCTGCACCTTTGTAGCTCACTACACATATGAAGGAAAAAAAGTTTGTATGTAGTGTTTGGCTGTCATTTATGCTGTCAATTTCAGGTCTGAGTCTCATATTTGTAGATACAGTTTCTTAAGTGCTAGTTTTGCATCATTTGTTATGAGATCATCTGTCTAGCTTTCTCTGCATATGTGAAATGTCCCATTTGCTTTGCTATGGGCAGTCTGTATATGTTAGTTGTACCCTTAAGTATTTAACAGAAACATTCTAGTAAAACTGTACTCCCAAATTCATACAGGTTGCATAGTATCCACCTCACTCTAGCAGTACAGATATGCTTACAGAATCCTGACTTAGTGAAAAACTCATAACTGTATAAGATAATCTGTTAAATATCAAGCCATATCTCAAGTGAGGTGGTTTGGCAGTTTGGTTTGCATGGTTTGGTTTTATAATCGTTTGCTATTAATACTTACTGATAGTGAACTATCAACACTTTTTCTAGGAACAGCTGGAATCATCTAAAAGGGAAATAGTTGGACTTCAGGAAAGAGACAGACAACTGCAAAGCAAGAACAGAAATTTGCACCAGTTACTTAAAAATGAAAAGGATGAAGTGAGTTGTTTTGTACATTAGCACAAGTCGTTGCACAGATATTGAAGAATGAAGTTTTTTTGCATGGAGCCTTGTAATTGTTCATTTTGAATGTTTTGTTTTCTTGATAAATGTTGTCTTTCAAGGCAGTTAGCATATTGCACATGGATAAATAGGTTCTCTAAGGGATAGGTCCAAGTTAGGACAATAGGGAGTACTGCAGAAATGCAGATGTGCAGTTTCATGAGACTTTGAGACATTTAAGTCATGAAAGAATCAAGATCAGAAAACACTTTGACATCCATGACACTGCTTAGTTTGGGATTTGTTTCCAGTGTGCTCCTTCCCCCCTGCACTCTACTTCACATGACTCCTAAGTCTCTGTGAGTGTTCTCCATGTTCATAAACATATTCATACAGTTGGGAGTCACAGCACTATCTGTATATAGTGAACATCCTGAAGTTCTAGCTTAACATATTTCATGTGCTGTATGTTTGTAAGGTTAAAACTGAGAGTTGAAAAAAGCACAAACCAACACAACCCCAGGAACTGATGATACAGGTTAAAAATGTGCTTTATGATGTTTTAATGTTCCTTTAGACCAAACAGAACAGTCTGTCTTCCAGCACTTTGCTGCCCCAAACAAGAGTTTATTTTCTTAGTGTAAACCTAAAGAAGCATGTTTTAGAATTAGAGTAAACCTAGATCCTGAGCACAAATTATTGAAAGCCTTTCTCTGCTCTGTTCAATAAAGGCATTAAAGGTTATGTGAGTTGCTGGAACATGAGTTCAATTATACTTGAGGGGAACTATAGTATTATAACCTGTTGCTTATGGTATAGGTTTCTGCAGAAACTAACTCTCCTGAAATAAGTCTGAGGTCAGAATCCATGGGTTAGGAGAGTTCTGGTTCTTTTTGTGAGTACTTTTCACCAGAAATACAGTTTGTTTAGAAACATTGTTTTGTGTGTTTTGGTTTTCTGAAGAAATTTGTGTTTATACTTTAGTTGAAGAGACACACATTTTTGTGGGATTGCTTTTAGGTTCAGAAGTTACAGAACATCATTTCAAGTAGAGCTACACAGTACAATCATGATATGAAGAGGAAAGAGAGAGAATATAACAAATTGAAGGAACGCTTGCATCAGTTAGTCATGAACAAAAAGGACAAAAAGATAGGTAAGTAGCTCTATGAATTTTACCACAGCAAAATAGCATATTCTGTATGTTAACCAGAACCAAATGTAAGCATTTTTATCTTTAAAGGTAATATGGCCCTCTTCTTGTGGATTTTTATTTAGATGTTAGAATGTTAAGGAAAAAATGTAATATTTCATGTTAGCTGAATGTGTAAGACTGTTCTCTATTGTGTTCCATAAGATTATTTACAAAGCGCCAACCAAATGCTGATATTTACAAAATGAGGGGGGGTTTTTTGGTGAAGAAAAATTTGTTTGGAATCAATTCCTAAGCTAGAGCTGTCTCTTCTCTACTTTCTTGCTACTACTGCCATCACAAGAGTTTGGATAATGCTGTAAACACTGCATTTTATGCCCAGTAGTTGCCATCAGGAGGGCATGCTGCATGAGCTTTGTCCCCTTGATATACTGCAGTCTGCTTGTGGTTAACACAAGTAAGGAGAAATTTTATAGAGAAAGTAATATAAGACAGCCGTGACATCTAGTGCTATGTGAAATGAGGAGAAATCAGATCTCCTTTTTCACGAGAGTACTTGTATGCTGTGCAGCCCAAAAATTGTGTTCAAGGCATTAATCAGTGCTATTTAACATGAATATAGGTTTTTTGTGGTGCTGAAAATGGGTATTACTCTTATGTGTTTTAAAAGAACCTGTACCTTTTGGTTCTCCCATATCTGGCCTCGGAGTACTTCTTTATCTCCAGTGGAAGGGAAGTCCTGCTCTCGTCCACCTGCCATCCCCAAAACACTCAGCTATTTGCCAGCTCTCGTGCATCTTTTAGTGAGCTGTTTTAGTTCGCTAAACCAGAAGAAAACTATTCATATTGTTGCTGAGATGGTTTTCTGCTGATTTAGTTTTCTGACAGTGCTTATGGGTCAGGCAAACAAGGTTAGGACACTGTGGAAGGAACACCTGTTTTGGCTGTGGAAAGTCTTTGGGTATTGGTTCAGTAATCTCTCGAAGCCTCACTCTGAGATCAGTAAGACTTAGACATTCTTGACTCCAGTTGGCTAGTACTAGTTCAGGTATCAGCAAGGTCAAGTTACAGGGTTTAAAACCAGTTAATGCTTACTTGCTGGCTAACTAGAATTGAGGTTGGACCACTGATCTGTAGTCATGTGTTGGGTTTGGGCTTTTGTTGGTGGTGTGTGATGTTTTTAATTTTTGATTTGATTCTGATTGAAATGTGGACAGAAGTTTGTTTTGAGGAACATGTGGTGAAACATCAGGAAGTTACCCTAAATGGGAGACAAAACTGACATTGACAGAAAAGAGATTAGAGTTGATATATTGACATAAAGGTTGAAATAGGGATGTAGATGTCATTAATAAAGGCATAAAATAGATAACACAGAATGAGTTCCCTTTGAGTTCCCAAACACGAAACTTTTTTTTTTTTTATTATTATCTTATTTGTGCTTTAAGCAGGGCAATGTGGTTTCATATGGGTCTGAAGACTGAGGGGGATATTTGGTAATGTGGTCTCTTGGCAATAACTACATGTAAATGCATTGTCATCTGAATATTTGTGTATTTGCATGTTGTTTCACACTTTAAAATATCCTTTTCATTTGTAGCTATGGAAGTTCTAAATTATGTTGGTAGAGCTGATGGGAAGAGAGGTGCATGGAGGACTGATAAGACAGAAGCCAGGTAGTTGTCTTAGAACAATATTAATTGAAGCATATATTGTGGGTGTTATGTTGTTACTGTAAGATTATTTCTTCCAGAAATGAAGAAGAAATGTACAGAGTTCTGTTAAGTGATTATGAACAACGCCAAAAACAGCTTCTAGTGGAAAATGCTGAGCTGAAGAAAGTTCTTCAGCAAATGAAGAAAGAGATTATTTTACTTCTACCACCACAAAAACAGAAACCTAAAGAAAGGTCTGAAGATGGCCTGGTAAGTATTCTTCAGCTAAAATTAAATCTCCATGGTAGTTTGGTTTAGTGCTGGAATAAGTTGACAGTTATTTTAAATAGAAAGTGAACTACTTACGAGACTTGCAGTGTGCTGTGTTTAAAATCCATCCATGTTTAAATGTTCTGCTGTCTGAACAACATCCAGTCCATTCTTCTCAGGCAGTAGAAAGCTTGAAAATATACCTTGAATGAATTTTAAATGCAGTAGCTACCATTATCTAATTCTATGTAGCAATGCATGTTGGATTTTGTCTGCCTTCCATACTGGTGATGTAAGCTTTCAAGGAGCTTATGCAAAGAAACCAGGCTTCCCATGGGGGTGGAAGAAGTTCAGTTAGGGTGTGCACCTATAGCATGTGGATTCCAGCAGCTGTTAGTTATGTTTACAGAACTGCTGGTTATGTTCAAGAAAAACGATTTCAAAGTAAGATGGCTTATGGCTTTTGTGTTTGCAGATTTTTAAGTATTTCTTTACACAGGATATTTTCATGGAACAGGATACTGCCTATTCATTGTTTGTCAGAGTTTGTTTATTCATTTTACTGATTTCCTGCTAGAAGTCACAGTTCTGCTTTGATGTCAGAGTGAAGTGGAGAATAATCTAGAGAGTTTACTGAGCTTTTGCTTAGCAATAAATGCCCCTGGCATCAGAGAGTAGAAATACACAAAACATGCATGAAGGCTGGATTCAAGGAATCATTTGAGATTGGCATTGTACTAGTAATAGGCTAGTAAGAGGATATGGGTACTCTACAGAGCAAAGTATGAAGCATTTTCTGTAACAGTAAGTAGTACCTGTTTGTACATAAAAATGTGCATAGATGGAGCCTTCCAAAGTGTGCTGATTCCATGGAATCCAATACTTGCTATTCCACTGTCCTACCCAAGTTACTCTACTAATTTCTTTATTTCTGAGCCATCTTAGGTGCTCTAGTCCAGCCCCTGAATGTGCTGTGTAGAAAAGCACTGGGCTTTCTCTCTGGCTGCTTCTTTATAAGATGTGAATAAACTCTTCTTAACTTGACTGGATGGCTTGCCCCCATACTACATAGAATGGCACCCATGGGCATTTCATGAAGTAGTCAGTAATGTGCAGTGTGTTAGCCTTTACCTGAAACAGCCATCATGTAGGAAATCAGTAGGTCTAATTATTGCTGCACTGTTCTTGGGTGATTAAACAAGTATTTGTTAACTGTTTTAGCATTAATAGACTGTTCAGAAAATAATAAAAGCCTGCACTGAAGCTTCTGAGTAGTTCTCTTGTAATAGTGCTAATTAACCTGATTAAATATAACAACTACTTACTAGACAATAGCAATTTCCAGTAGAAGGAGAATAATAGAAGTATTTACTAGATGCAAGTCTCAAGTGGAATTATTTCAGCAGGCTTGTAGGATGATATGGGATTTGTGGGCTCTTTGATTTTGATTTGGGTTTTTTTACCCCATTTAATCTCCCTTATACCTTCTCTAATTTCATGCCACCCTAGAACTGGGGATAGTTTTTGTCATTATAGGGACACTGCTTAGTTTTTTACATTTATCAAATAAAATAAGCAGGAAGAATGCTGCCTAAAAAATGTTTTTGAGAAATAGTGTGTGGTTTAGATTTAGTCTATCCCACAATGTGTATAGTACATGGATTAGCATTTTGTTTAGAAATACTGTTTGCTTTGTGAATGTCTGAAGATCTATTTCCATGCAAAAGATCTGAGAGTTCATGCATGTTTATGGCTCTTAGTATTTTGGTGTGAAACCTGAACTCTTATTGTATCCCTTGCAAAATAAAGATACCTCAAAAGCCAAACACTGCATTTCTACTTAGGAATGCTAATTCATATCAACTCTTAGAAGGAAGCACACACCTTGGAGAGTGGCAGCTACTAGTGTATTTGCATCATTTATTGCTGTGCAAAACAACAAGCCTGAAAACAGCCAATCTGTCATGTTATCACAGTACTATTCAGAGTGGGAGAGGGAGGTGCTAGTTCCAGTATACCTTCAGTATGGTGTGGGTGTTCTTAATCATGGAGAAAAATAAGGCAGGTACAAATGGCTTAATTCTCAACAGGAGAAAATTTGTGTCTTAAATCTTGTTCATGCTGCACAGTGAGTTTATGGGCAGCTACCGCTTAAGTCTGACAGCAGAACTCAGCAGTCTGAATTTGTCTAGCTTGAAGATGTGTGAGAGTGAGTCTTGCTGGCTGACACATTGTCTCTGGTGGGGTTCTGGGGGCTGCCAGGTCACTTCTGTCTCTTCAGCACTGTGCTGTCAGGGAACTCAACTCCCTGAGAGTCGAATATCCCTGGATGGAAAAATCTTTGCCTGTATGTAAGGGTTTTTCTTCTTCAGTAAATTAAATCTATGTACATATTTAAATAAACAAATATACATCTTTGGAGTGGTGCAGTGGTTTGCAGTTTCTCATTTCTTGCTTGTACAGGTGCTGTCAGACCTGGAGGAAGATATTGCAGAGTTAAATAAAGAGAATATGTGGGAATTATCTTGTGAAACTGTGCGAGAGCAACTGACCAACAGCATTAGGAAACAATGGAGAATGCTGAAAAACCATGTTGAAAAGCTGGATAACCAAGGTAATGGTTAACTGTATTACATGGACATATAAATACAAGTAACACTTTGAAGCAATTGGATGCAAAATATATAATCCCCTCTCAGGAGCCTCAGCTTGCCATGTCCATCCCTCTGAGACTCCTTGTGGCATTCTAAAATGAACTGTGTGATGGTATGGTGCTGGACGCTCCTCATTTCCAGCTGTTAAACAGCATTAAAAGACAGCTAAAAATATATAAAATTCTTTCCTAGTATTATTTTCCCATGCAAGCAAATGCAGCCACTACCACAGGGATGTTTGCAGTTGAGAGTCATGCATGCGGTTGAGAAGGTCATGCATGCAATTGCAAATGAAAGAGCAGATGGTCTTTGAGAATATGCTTATAGCCTAGAAAGGGTTGCAAGAATGCTTGTAATACTTGATTTGGTGTAACTAATTGTAAAATAAGCAGCAGGAAAAGTGTTTCAATTATTTGCTCTTTTCTTGGAGTCACCTTTTAGGTTTTCTTGGTTTATAGGGCTGACCACAGTGTAGTCCTTTAAGATTCTATTAATGTTCAAATACTGGCATAGTGGGATCAAAACTTGGCTCATTACAATCATTGTGATATAGTTATGCATTAAATAAAACAGTATATAATTGTACAAAATACAACTCATTCCTGTAATTCATTCCCTTACTGGAAGGAAAACTTGCATTCAGTGTTTGTTAGCTCAGTTTCTCCTTCACAGGACTTGAAGGAAAAGGCTTTCTTTCTTTTCATATCTGTGATAAATATAGTTACTGTCATATTTCTGTGAACACACAAGCCCTTCAGAAATGGGCTCAGAATAACAGCATGTCAATGAAAAAAAAAGGTTGTCTTGATTTTTCTTTCAAATGAGTGCTGAAAGAAGTGAGGATTTTTTGTGTGACACTCATTGCAGTGCAGACACTTGGTTTACCTTGGGGAATTGTGAAACAGCTATGTTTTGATTGCTATTTTTTTCTGAGCTTGTATTTGGTGCATAATTACATGTATAGCATCAATTTTGGATCTCTTGTCTCTGATAGAAGTGCTTTTGTATACACTGTGTCTGTCTTTCAGGATGAAACAAATAGTCTAAAACCTTTTGCTCTTGCTAGGAGTCTCTGATGAGAGAGTTTTTTTCCCATTTGTTTTTAAGAAGCTTTTCTTCCCCCTTAGTGTCACGTGGACATTCAGGAGCTGTGAATGAAAAAGATGTCATTTCAAGAGAAGACCATGAGCTGGAAACTGAAAAGCTGGAGTTAGAGATTCAGCAATGTAAAGAAATGATTAAAACTCAGCAACAGCTCTTGCAGGTAGTAGGCTTCAATTTTTCTTACTTTTCTCAACTGAATCTAAGTGGGTTTTACTTAATGTGCCACATTTCTTGCCTCTGAGCCTTTCTCCATTCTTTGATAATGCTTTTAAAATAAAAACTCTTAATGGTTGGTCTGAGTGTAGATGTGATGGTGGGTGAGTTAGTAATTTAATGAGCTCGTAATCCTGGTAGGAATAATTCTGGGGGCTAAACAAAGGTGAGGAAGCCTGATGAGGCCAGGTGGCTGAACAGGGACATTTAGCTTGCTATCTGAAACTTGACCCCACCGTCCACTGACTTGATACTTCCTGTGTTGTTTCCATATTAAGCTTCAACCATTTTTCTGATAAAACTCAACCTGTGGAAACACTGCACCTCTCAAGTCACTCCCAAATGAATGTTTGTCTTTTGCTGCTTTATATCTGCAGCAACAGCTTATGTCTCCGTGTGATGATGACACGACTCTGTTACTACAAGACTGCTATTTGCTGGAAGAAAGAGAGCGTCTGCAGGAGGAGTGGAGACTGTTTCGAGAGCAAAAAAAGAACTTTGAGAAGGAACGAAGAAGTTTTACAGATGCTGCTATTAGACTAGGACTTGAGGTATGGGAAAGGGGAGCTCCTCTGGAAATGGTTTTTGTTGCACTCTTAAGTGCAGCCATCCAACAATGTTTGCTGACACCTGTAGAGAAAGATCATTTCCATCCAGTATAAAACACATCTTTAGTGATTCAAAAAGCCAAGGATTTTGTGTGTACCGAAAAATGCAGTAGTTGCAACTGGAACAACCCATTTTTGTTTCATCTTTTGAAATGTCTAAGTACTTCCAAAACGCAGTAGTTTATTAGCTATTAACTGTAGATGCTGCTAAAGTTTGGTTTCCTACAAAAGCAAGGCCTATGCAAATCTCAGTCAAATCTGGCTGCAGCATTGAATTCTCAAAGGTACTTGATTACAAAACTTTTGTGGAAACCAGTGACTGTTGCAGAAACACCAAGTAATTGCTGTGTTTCCCTTTGTAGGGTCATTATCTGTTCATTCTTGTTAAACTGGCCAGTAAGCACATGTACTGGAAGGCAATCAGTGTAGATGTGTCTGTGAATGAGCTTTAGCAGATGTGTCCTTTGGTCTAGCCAGTAGTAAGGTCAAAAACATGAAGTGGCTTACAGTTTTGGCAGGGGAAGGTCAGGATGATGTGGTTGTGAAACTCTGATGGTACAGATATGACAGGAAAAATAAAAAGCCATTGAATAAAAAAGAAGCAGCAATGCTTACTGGCAGCTGCCCTGGGTGAGGGCTCCCTCCAAGAGGTAGTGTTACACCAAGGGGGGAAGGGAAGCATAGGAGGCAGCAATAGGAGAGAGATGGCATCACCAGAGTGGAGAACAGTGAAGTGAAAGGATTAGTCAGACCTCTGTGAAACAAACCATGGGGTTTGGCTTGTAAATAAGTGCCTCCTTAGCTAATCCTCGTTGGATTCAAAAGCTTGTTCACATGACAGTAATTCTGTGTGAAACTGCTGGCTCTCCTTGGTTACATGGACATGTTACAGCTCTTGCTTTCTTAAATAGAATAGCAGCAGTTTGTGGGCTAAGCTTGTTCCTGTGATCATGTGTAAACTGTCATTTCTTTTCCTAGAGAAAGGCATTTGAAGAAGATAGAGGAGCATGGCTGAAGCAACAGTTCTTAAGTATGTCTATTGATTACAAGCACTCTGAAAATGTGACAACTCCAAGTGCCTTCTTAAGAAGCAAGTATTTGGTTCAAATTATATTCTTGTAAGCTGCTTGTGTTCTTGTTAAATAAGCCTTCATCGTATGTTCTGAATTCTTGTCTCTCCTCTGTGCAAATCCTGTAGTGCTTCTCCAGGTGTGAAACGAAATGATCTTCCCCAGTAGGAAAGGTTTTATTTATAGGAACAGAATTGAGATTGTTTGGCTGTTGCTCATCAAGAATGACTTGATTTAGTGATCTGTGAGCTGAGATCTGTTTAACATTCACTGCACACTAAAGCTGTTGATTTGCAATTGCAGGTTTCCAAATTCTAGTGTTTCAGGATGTATTTAGTACCATATTTTATCTTCTAAATGGCATTCTTCCATCCTATGTATCCTAATCTTAAGCTACTGGATAATAGTAACAAAACCAAAAGTGTCAGCCATGCAGAGAATCATACTGCATATGGATGTTACTCCACAGCTTATCATTAGAATTCTTTTAATGTTAAATTTTTTGACAACATTTGTCCAAAAGCTTTTAATTCTGTAGTGATGTGACAAATAGCATAGAATATGGAATCATTCTTTTTTTTCCACTTCCTATTAAAGCTTTGAAATCTAAATGTGAGACAGAGTTAGCAGGGACTGATCTGGCCCTGCCAAGTTTGCCATGTCTTTCTGTTGACTTGAGTGATGGTTAAGTTCATATAGATGCTGTGGCATCTAATTCATTGCTTCTAATTTTTTTTCCTATACTCTAACGAGTCTGCAGGTTTTTATGTTGGTGTTAATTATTGTCTCTGCATGCTAGAGGAGTCTTTACTTAAGGAGTAAAAAAGCTTTATCAATTCTAAAGTGGAAACTACATTTGAGTGACTTTAAACTTGATGTCATATGACTACTTGCAGTGGTGGCTGTGTATGCAAGTGCTGCATTTTTAAATTTAGAATCCTAATTTTAGGATAACTTCCTTCAATAGCATTAGGTATACTTACAAAATTTCATCACAGATCTATAACAGTAAGATTTATTACTACAGATATGCCTTAAGATGTTTGCTGTGGCTTTTATGGTGGTTTTTGGTTGGTTTTTTTTATAAGCAGAAGACAAACATTTGAAGGACTTGCTTCTGTTCAGTTGCACTGTAGTTTAACTGGTGATATGTATATCTCTTAGGTTCTGACCAAGACAATTGGTTGGTGAAATCTGCATCTCAGCAAAGAAAATCTCACTGTGTGTTGAGTGGTCCTGTTTCAGCAGAACCTTGCCAGACATCTCAGTATATTACATGTAACAGGTTTGTGAAATGATGTTGCAGATGATTTTTATAATGCTGAACTCTTTGTAGAGACTGGCTGAAAGCATAATGTATGGCATATGGTTGGTATATAACAAAGGATATTAAGCATCCTATCATAAAAGCAGTGCTCTTTCTATTCAAAGCATAATTTATATTCACTGTAACATTTTGTTTTCCATTTCCAGTGTTACTTCAAAAAAATCTGCTGCAGATAGCAAGCCAAATCTGTGGGTGGAAAGTGATGACAAAGAAGAAACTGAAGAATGCACAAAGTCATGGGAAGACTCTGGAGTTGGCACTCTGCTATGTAGAAACTTGCACATGGAACAACTGCCTTAGACTTCCTAGGGTTGCCTGCTGGGTGTTCTGTTAGAGATTTGTTCATAAGCTTATCATTCTAAATGAAACAGAATGCTGTGAGGTTGATCATTCTGCTAGAGGATTATGTGGTGATCTGAGTTGTGGTGTGCGTTGTATGTGCGTGCACATGGCTTTTACTTTTTTAGACCATTTTTTTGCCTCTTTTTCTTGCAACTCTTGAAAGAAGATAATTAAATATATAAAAGCTTTGATATTTTTCTAGTAACAGAAGCTCTGATTCTGTGAATGAAGCAATGGTCTGAAACTCTGACTGTAATAAAATAAATACTGGAGCATCATTAGTTTTCATCACAGGCAGAGATAGCACTTTTAGAGATTGTTGAATTATTGGAAACATTCATTTGTCTCATGTGTAACTGGCATTAAATCCTTTTTTGCCTCGACTTGAATGTACAGTATACTGTAGATTTTTAACAAAACAGGTTCTATATTTATTGTGTGATTTGAAAATACCTCTTTGATATTACAATGACTTAAAGCGCAAAATCTTTATATATTTGTAAATAGACAAAGTGGTGATGCTGAGAAACCATGAAATGAAACACATGCATACATAAATATTATTTTACATGGCATTTTAAATTGTTTTATAGTGATATTCAGTTTACAGATGTATTAGGACTTTCAATGGTTCAGTCAGGAACCGAAGTATTTCAAATGTGAACAATAAACATGTAATTCTAAAAAAATCTGGTTTTGTTCTGTGTGCTCTAAACTTTGAAGCTGTCCTGGTTGTAGAGCTGTACACAATGCCTATGAATCTGGTGCTGGTTTTGTATTTTGTTAGCTTTTCCTTTTACCTGACTCCAGAATATTTTTATTATTTTTGTGTAGCCTTTGGGAATTCTTTTATTTTTAATGTAATAAAAATAGCCAAGTAGAGGTAAGATGTTCAGTCTCCTTCACCTGACTCAAAGCACGTAATTTTTCTTGCCCAGTGTGAATCCATCTTGTCTCTTGTTGGGTTTTTGTGCATCTGTGATCATGTGTAGTTGACCTTTTGGAATATGTCTAAGAAACTTCTGCTTTTCTTGGAGTCATAGGCAGGAAATTAACTCTTAAACTTCACTGAAAACACATTGGTGCTCTGCTCATTGTCTTCATAATTAGATACAATGTAGTGATTGGACTGCCTAACATAGTGAGCTCTCCAAGAAGCTAAGGCAGGAAACTGCAGTTTCTTCTGATTAATTCAGTACATTGAGTTACGGTTTGAGATGAAGTAGTAGCCAACGCAGACTGTAGAGGATATTTTTAAGGCTTTCACATAGCATCCTTGAAGAAGCAGAAGTTTTCAATTATATCCTTGGTTGGTGTTCTGATGCATGAGTAATTGGGTTGGAAAGACAATACAAAGAATATGATGTTTCTCTGTTTCTCCAGTTCTTCTCCAATAAATGGGTGATCATAGTCATGTCATCTGCTGTAGGTGTTTAGCAGTGTATTGTGACATTGGACAGCTCTTGCCTGAACTTCAGTTATGGAAGAATAAATACACATTCCAACAAACATTTAAATATGTAAAGTGAAAAAATTAATATAATAAGTGGAAGAACAGTACTATGCATGTAGGATTACTCTTTTTGAGCCAGTAGGTGACTGCAGGCCCAAAAATCCATGGCTGAGGCAGGATCTGGGTGCCACTAGGGGCTGCTGCTTCTCCAGGGTGTGCTCATGGGTGCCTTTTTGGGATAATTACGTGCATTCGTTTTACTTGGCTTGGCTCTCTTTCTTCAGACTGGTTTTCTTCATGCAAGTAATTTTTAGGCTAATAATGCCTTGAAGAACAAAATTTACCTACTTGATCTTTTGTTGGTGTCTATTGAAATAATGATTAGCAATTAATGAGCATTTTGTGCTAAGTTTTTGCTTTGGCATTCTGTAACTCATCTTGCAGCAGTGGAAATGCTCTCAAATGCCTCTGTGGATGAGCCAGCTGTGCTACAGTTGAGTCCTGAGCTGATCTCATCTCAGAGACCTGGGCTGGAAGTCTGGGGTATAGATTCAGTCATATCTCTGTTAAGCAATAAAACTTAACTAGTTTTTTTGTTTTTTTTTTTTTTTTTTTTTTTTTGATTGCTTTATATACAGTGATTGGGAAGCTTTTAAATGTGAACCTACTGCTAATAACGTTATGGCTGCTGCAGATGGTGACACTGCAGTACTTCACAGTGCTGGAAACAGTGCAGGATCTTTCTTACTCAAAGGCTGCTGAAGAGCAAAGGGGGAGGCTTCTTGCAGGAATGTAATCAGGTGTGTCACTACACACAGGTGTGTATTCAAGCTAATACAGCAAGTTCCCTACTTCAGAAGGAACAAGAAGTACAGACTGATTACCATACAGCTATTGTTAGCTACCAAGGCATGATATTGAAAAGATGAGCTGGTCTCTTAAAGTATGGTGTTTCATTTAACAAAAATCTTCAAATAGCATATTCGTTGCTTCTTTTTCAGTCTGTGATGAGGGTGTGCTTTTACCATAAAATCAGGCTGATTACATGTGAGAACTTCCTTTCCAGGATTATATTAGATCTCTTTAATTTTTTTCCCTTGCATCCCCAGTGGGCTTGATACAATATAGATTTGCAATACAGACTGTATAGCAAAGAATAGATAAATATAAATTTTTCTTTAGAGAACTTTCTCCCTACAAAACAGCTTTCTTCCTATTTTTAAGAACTGCTTTCAGCAGATTTTGCAGACTTGTGCTATTTCAGTTCCTGCAGGACAAAAATATTCCCATGTGTGTAAAAAAACCCAGACCAATATCATACCTTCTGGGGCTTATTCTATGTGTAATGCAACCAGGTCAAGGTAACTAATAACCCCCCTAGATAATAGCAACTATTTTCCTTTCAATAACAGGTTGTTATTGAAAGGAAAATAGAAGTATATGCAGAGTAATGGCAATGCTGTGTATGTTGAATTAACTTAGTTATTTCTTGTGCAGCTTTTTGAATTTTTATTTTTTTAAAAATTTACAGTTATCACAAAGCTTTTGTGTGTGAAGGCATGTAAGACATCTTGCTTTCACATTTTTCTCTTCCACTCTCTCCATCTGATTTGCAATAGATGATGAGATATGAGAAGCTGATAGTTGGTTCAAAAAGCTGATCTCAAAAGAAATGTTCAGATTATCAGATGATTTATTTATTGCTTTCAGACAATACATCTGATCTCTAATGTTCACTATACCCTGCAAAATTGCACTGTAATTAAATCCCATGGTGTATAGTTTGTTGTACTTCTCGCACTGATACAGTGTTCATGTTCCTTTATTCATGTTTTGAGTTGTACAAGATGTGCAACTAACTGGAATGCATAATGGGTAAGTTTGCTTTTAAAAAATGTTTAACAGTAAAAAACTTGTAATTAAAACTTTATGAAAGAGCTTGCCACCATCCTAGTGAGAAGCTTGTCAGCTGAGGCACAAAGCTTGCTTGTTCCTTGGAACATTATAGATTGATAATCATGAGACATTTCTTGCTAGTGTCCACCCCTCACCCCTCAACAATGAAAAAAGTTCTGCTGTGACCTGGGTGGCAGTTCCTAAAATAGAGGTCACAACCCAAGGTGGATTTACATCTCACATTGAATCTGCTTGAAAATATTAAGGCTTGTGGAACTGACAACCCAGGAACAGCAGTTGCTAATGGGAGACTGTAGAAACTGCTGGAATAGAAAAGAAATGTTCATTTGTGAGTGGTAAATTACTGTTTGCCACAAAGTACACTCCTGTGGTTAATCTTATAACCAAAAGTATTGTGGGAGCAGAAATAAAGTGTCTGATTAATCAGTATGTCATAGATGTCGAGTTAGAATTGGATTCCTGGGTTTTGTGTGACTTTAGAGCCCACAGTTTATTGCATTGTCTGAAGTTGCTTCTCCAGAAACATCCTCTGGCTCAGAAACCCCTGTGCAATTTTTGTGCCTTTTTTTGTTGATCCAGATGCCACCCAGCTCACTTTGGAAGACTATGCAACTTGTCTGGGGGATTGGTCAGACTCATTCCTCCCTTTCTGTGGTTTTCTGTTACTGTGCTCAAAAAGGCCAAGCATGTTTTGTGCACCTCCATTTGCCTCCATAGCCCTGACATTTCTTGATCAGAACCCTCGTGAATGTGTTCCTGGCCTGTCACTGTAAGGCCATGATGAGCTGGCTGCAAGCCTACAGCAGTTCAGGTACTTTGGCTGCATTTTGTATTTGGCTCCTGAGGAAATGCAAGAGTTCTAGCTGACCTGCACTCACGTTCCCTGTTTCACTCGGAAGAGTCCCTGTGGCTTTTAATTGTTCACAGTTGGCTGTCATTTACCTTGAAAGATAAAATAGTTACTGATTGCTTATGAAATCTTTGTTCATTTAAAAAATATTCCTGGTCAGTGTGACCAGAGCTGAAAGGGACATACTGATCTTCTGATTTATTTAAATAAATACATAATATTTCTTATATATAGGTTTTCAGTAGAATGTTCAGTGTGTTTTGGTGCACACAGGAATATAGCAAAGGGTTATCTGTGCTTGTCTCCTGTCTACAGGGGTGGTTGTAAACCAATGCTGAGGGAAGAGGCAGAACACTGTTAATGTGTGTGATACTGACTCTGTTAATTGGGTCACTACCAGCTAGATAACAGTTTGGGTCAGATGCCAGGTCAGCATAACCTGGGCACAATCAGCCTAATCTGTGGCAGGACCAAACAGCAGCAGCCAGCTGTGACACAACCTAGGAAATTAAGTAATGTGTTTATTGTAAATTTATTGTAAATAACCTAGTAAAACTTACTAGGATAAGTAGAAACTTTTAAACAATTCAGCAAAAGGCTTATGAGATAATCAGTGAGATGTCAAGGTATGACTTGATCTCCATTATTCCATCTGAAGAGAAAGTCTGATTGCAAAAAGGAAAGTGTTTACATAAACTGATAAAAAACTTGAGGTTTCAGCAGAACACAGCCACGTGTTCCTGAACTTTCTTCCTTAAAAGTCTCACTGTGTCTGGCAGAGCCCCATTCACCTTCACTATGAGGGGAATCGTACTTGCACTAGTGCTCAGCCTTGTAGGTAAGTCTACATATCCCTTCTTCACATTTCTTCCCCAAAATTTCCTTAAGTACAGAGACAGCAATCAATTCTAGACTGAGTGTTATTTATCTGGTTTTCCATCTCTTTTTGCAGGTAGCCAGAAATTTGATATTGGTAAGTACATTTCCTTCTGCGACCTTTTCTCGGTGACTGTCATTATTTCTATTTGTTAGAATATTCTTGCAAGTATTGTGAAAATGGCCATGATTTCCTACAGACCCTGGATTCAGTAGCAGGAAGAGCTACTTGTACAGCTATGAAGGCTGGGTGTTGAATGGGCTTCAGGAAAAGAATTTAGCCAAAGCTGGTGTGCGTCTGAGCAGCAAAGTAGAGATCAGTGGGCTGTCAGAGAGCACTTACCTCCTCAAGGTATGTGTCTTCTTCCAAACGTGCTGTGCACCAGTAAGATCAAATCACAGTTGTAATTGCATCTGACTAATCTGGAGTGTAGGAAAGCTGAAGGAAACACAACCAGAGACTTATCACTGTAGATGGCAGAGAATGATCTCCAGCTACAGTTTCAGAAGTGACGAGTGATTTGGTGTCCAGTCACTTACCCGTGTTTATTGTGGAAGTTGTTTGTAGCAGGTGTTCCTCGAGGCTTTGTATTGGAAATACAGGTGCCAAAATCAGGGGTTCTGTTAGAAAATGGTCACTTCTAACTCACATTTAATCCTGCTCTGAGTTTAAGACTGGATTCTAGGCTCAGCACACATTTCCAAGCCCTGTGGGAAGCCAGGACTTGGGTGTATAAAATCATTGTTGTGAAGGCAATTAATAAACATAGACTTAAGAAGTGATAAAGGTGATAAAGTAAGATGAAAAAATGAAAGTCTTGAAGAAAAGGGCATGTAATAATATTTAGTGTTTGAATAATGTGGTAAAAGATCTGTATGTATGAAATCATAGCTCTGCCGACATCAGCATTGATAGGACTTGACTCATTGGAAATAAATATGTACAGAAAAATACTTGTGTCTGTTTACTTACAAACCAGAGCTTCTTGGGGCACTGACTTCAGTGACAGAGCTCTCACTGGCTGTAGTTGAGCTGCACATCTCTCAAAATTAGGGGCATTTCACACTATAGACTTCGTCCTGAAGTTCTTATATGGTGTGCACCAGGCTGTGCTCTGAGGCACTTCAACTGGCAGTAACTTTGCCAAAGTTACTGAAATTGCTTCTGATTTATGTTGTACCTTAGTGTTTATAAATACATCGTTCACTATTTAAAAAGAGATTTGGGTTGATTTAAGCAATCCACAAATATGAATCAAATATAGTAACTAGTTTAGCCAAAAAAAATATTGTAAGGGGATGAGTTAGAATGGAACATTATAAAACTACATATTTTTGATGTTTAGAATGAGGTAAACTTAAAATTAGCATTTAAGCTCAATTTCACCTAAAGCAGAGTATTTTAAGGCTGAAAAAAAGATAGTTTTATTTGAATTTTTTAAAATTGCATTTTGAATCATCCTTTCTCCCTATTGAGTTAATGTAACTAAAATGTTTTACATGTCCCTGGAAGATAATAGAGGTATGTTAACTGCTTCTGTAAGATAAAGTAGCACTGCTGAGCCCCCAGGGTTTGCACTTGTTTTACAATAATGTAAGCAAGAGACAAGAAAATAAACTGCTGTATGACTTTCTAGGCCTACATTTGGTAGGAGAAAGTATCTAAGTAGTTGGTATGTTAATTTCTTCCAATCTGTTTGCATATTTAGTACTGAAGTGAATTTATTCACCTATTTTCCTCCCAGATCCGCTCTCCACAATTCGAGGAATACAATGGCATCTGGCCCAGGGACCCATTCACTCGATCTTCCAAAATCACCCAGATGGTTTCTTCGTGCCTTACCCGTCCCTTCAAATTTGAATACAGTAGTGGACGGATTGGAAACATTTATGGCCCAGAAGACTGCCCTGATATGTGTCTTAACATAGTGAGAGGAATACTGAACATGCTCCAGATAACCATCAAAAAGTCACAGAATGTGTATGAATTGCAAGAGGTTTGGTATTTTTTCCATTGCAAAACTACTTTACTGAAAGGATCTCTTTAGTTGTTCTTCCTTTGAGTTTCTGTTTATTTGCATCTGCTTTTGAATGTTCCTTGTAAGAAAAAGATAATTTTCATTCACATAGAAGAAAATGTGTGTATATATGTTGAACAAATTACCTGACTGAATTCTTTCTAAAAACATCTGTCTTTGTCTTAACATGCAGTCCAATGGAGAGAAAATAATTATGCTGTGAATTTATTTGTTATATGGCTTCCCTGGTATACAGCTACTTGATCCATTTGATTTGTTAATTGTTGATATTAATTGATTACTTTTTCATTTTAAACTCCAACCTTTGAGTATTGTTCATGTGCCTATTTTTCAGTTCAATAGGGATAATTGTGTGTAATGGTAACAGGTTTCAAAACATAATCAAGACTGTTCAGTAGGTGCTAACCCTAATACTATTCATTCGGAATCTTCATTCAGTAAAACTTCTCATGCAGTAAAATCCTGATGAAACTGGGAAGTCTCATTGTCTGTATTGATCTGCCAGGCTGGAATTGGAGGTGTTTGCCATACAAGGTATGTCATCCAGGAAGACAGGAAGAACGGCCGAGTCTCTGTTACCAAAACTGTAGACCAGAATAATTGCCAGGAGAAAGTGGTGAAGAGTGTTGGAATGGCTTACATCTATCCTTGTCCTGTTGACATCATGGTACGTGAGATGTGAAAAGATCTTCCTAATTACAAGCACAGCCATTCTGTTCCCATTCACCCCTCCGGTCTCTCTGTCCTCTTCCAGAAAGAAAGGCTTGTAAAAGGGACTGCAGCTTTCTCCTACAAACTGAAGCAGTCTGACAGTGGTGCCCTGATCACAGAGGTGGTGTCGCAGCAGGTGTATCAGATTTCACCACTCAGTGAACCTACCGGTGTCGCTGTCACAGAAGCAAGGTAGGTGGGACACGGGTTTGCTTCACAAAGTGAGAATAATTATAGGTTGTATGACTCCCTTTCACCCCCAGTTGAAGTGAAAAGAGAATTGAGTTCCATAGCAGTTGGGTAAAACTGTGAGAACTCACACTAGGAGTTTCCACAGTCCTAAAAGCTCAGCAAAGCATTCTTTATTTGTACCCTGGTCAACCTAGCACTTGCAACTACATGGAAGAAAAGGTCAAAAGCTGTTTTTCTCACTTATACTATAAGAATGCAACTTTACTGCTTTGTTTGTCCTGAAAATGGGCTAATTTATAGTGTCAGGAGAAAGATGGTGCATATAGAAATAAGACCATTCATTACCCTGAGCTGGTAGCTCTTATTCAGAAGATCATAGAATCATAGAATTTTAGAGGTTGGAATGGACCTTACACATCTAGTCCCAACCCCCTGCCATGGGCAGGGACATCTCCCCACTGGACCAGGATGCTCAAGGCCTCGTCCAGCCTGGCTTTGAACACTGCCAGGGTTGGGGCAGTCACCGCTTCCCTGGGCAGTTTTGCTTCTCCTTGGAAACAACTTAATTGTAGATAACTCTAA
This sequence comes from Acanthisitta chloris, assembly GCF_000695815.1. Lineage (NCBI taxonomy): Eukaryota > Metazoa > Chordata > Aves > Passeriformes > Acanthisittidae > Acanthisitta > Acanthisitta chloris. The sequence goes on along the minus strand of NW_008683645.1, from coordinate 46,285 downwards.
TACCATTTTGTTCCAGTTGGAAGGCTTTATTCATTAGCAAACTGTAAGGTTTTACTGTGATAAAAATTATGAAAGAGTGAAACTGAACCAACAAACATCAGAGGCAGGTGGGTGAAGAGGGCTAATTCCTTCCTCCTGTGACACTTGTCTTATGACAGACAACAACTCACCTTGCTTGAAGTGAGAAGTGAACGGAGCAGCTCTCCAGACCTTTCCTTGCAGAGCTATGGAGGCCTTCGCTACCAGTTCCCAGCAGCATTGCCACAGATGCCACTGCAGCTGATCAAAACGAAAAACCCTGAGCAGCGGGTAGAGTATTTTTAGGTCTTCAGATTGCTTTCCCAATTAAAAAAATATATAAAAATAGAAGAGTAAAGATCATACGTTCTAAAGGATTTCATTACTTATGCCCCCCCCAATGTTTTGTAACAGATAGTTGAAACACTGCAGCACATAGTTCTGAATAACCAACAAGATTTCCATGATGATGTTCCATACCGATTCCTGGAGCTTGTCCAGCTCTGCCGGATAACAAGTGCTGACACACTGGAGTCCCTCTGGAGACAACTTTCAGACAAACCCCGCTACAGGTATTTTGTTTTATCAGCTTACAAGAGACTTTTCCAGTTTTGGAGAAATGAGAGCTAAAATGAAGGATTTTTTTTAAAATCTGCTTGCAGGCGGTGGCTGCTGAGTGCAGTGTCTGCGTCAGGCACAGCAGAAGCTCTCAAATTCATTAAGAGCAGAATTCGCAACGATGACCTTAACTACCTTCAGGCTCTTCTAAGTGTTTCCTTTGTTCTCCATTTAACAAAAGCTGATGAACACACTGTTCCAATAGCTGCAGTGAGTAAAGCCATGTGAAACTTTCCTGTCTGATAACATAAGAAATTGCAATTGATGACAACCTTTGGTTATTAAGTACATTCAAGACTGGATCTTCCTTTTCTGTACACTAATTTTGTGCAAATATTGAACCATGAATTTCTTTTGGCATTAGTACATTGGCCTTCTACAGACAAACCTTTGTCCACTCCAATCTGTTGCTTCTGAAACAACTGGTGATTGGTGTGTTATGTCATTTGAACAGCTCTTTTAATTGCAAACTATTCCTATGTACTGGCGAGTGCTGCAAGTGAAAGTGTTAGTGCAAACATCAAGTATTTTGACATTATAATGAATCAGTTATTCTGAACAGGATTTTTGCCATGTCTAGTCAAAATTCTTGTCCTTCTTAAATAGGAATAGATATGATGTGAGAATACATAAGTATAGTTGAGTTGCACATTTTTCTAAGGACATTCCATTTATACATTGATGTTTGCCCATAATCTTTGTGTTTTCAGTGTTACGTTCTGTTGAGGAAAATCAAAATGAGGCTAGGTAAGCTTATATATATATAGAAACTAGTGGGGAATTAAGCCCCTAAGTGAAGCTTCCAAGCAAAATGTCTACCAACTATTTTAATTCGTTTGGATGTGAACAATAATCATTCTGAAATTGATCCCCTCAGACAAGATCTGATGATTTTCCCGCCCTGAAAACTTTGTGAAACACTGAATTTAACTAATTTATTTATTTTGTTGCTTTACAGGATTTAGTGACCAGTTCTCGAATCCAGAGAAGTCCCATGCTTCAACAAGTTGCCAGCTTGGGATACAGTTCTCTGGTCAATAGATACTGTTCTCGGTCCTCAGCTTGTCCTAAAGAAGCTCTTCAGGTGGGCAACTTTTTGTCTAGTTGTTTTTAATAACTGGGTAATGTCCACTATATTAGCTTAATTCTTTTGAGATACAGTTTAAAAATGGCAATTGAACAGACAAATACACACTTCATAGGTCTCCTTCAGAACAAAGGCAATTTTATCAATATGGATATTTGCTTCATCATTGAAAACACAGTTTTCACATCTTAAAGGTAAAATCCTGTGAGAAGCAGCCACTGAGGGATTTTATCAAAACCAGTTGCTTTATTGTGACAGGCTTTTCAATGGGTATGGGGAATACTGTGGACAATCTATATATTAGGAAGAGAAGATTGAGCTGTGCTTTGTCTACAGCCCATCCATGACCTGGCAGATGAAGCGATCAGCAGGGGCCGTGAGGACAAAATGAAATTAGCTCTGAAGTGCATTGGCAACATGGGAGAAGCAGCCAGCATCAAGCGCATCCTGAAGTTCCTTCCCATATTTTCATCCAGTGCTTCTGATATCCCTATCCACATTCAAATTGATGCCATAATGGCCTTGAGAAAAATAGCTTGGAAGGACTCCAAAACAGTAAGTAGGGTTTGGTAGATTTTCTTTTCTTAGTGAATCAGAGAACATATATTTTAAGGGTAATGAATTTAACGGTGTAATTTGTGTAGATAAATCAAAAAACTATTCTTTGTAAGAATGATACTATAGAGTTTGAAATAAAATTGATGTTTTCTACTAAGCTGTAATGATTATTAGTCAGTAGGAAGCTTCCAGAAGGATATCAGAAGTGTTGCTTTCATCATCTGTCATAAACAGTTAAGTCCTGTGCTAGTTATATATAGTGGACATTTAGCCACCTAAAAGTCAAATATGTAATTTTAAACTCCCTGTATAGTCAGGAGGAGGGAGAGAGAGACAGATATACTGTCAAACTCTTAGGCAAATGTTGGCATTGCTCTGCCTCTTTCAGACTCTTCCCTTAAGGCTGGATCAGTCACCACTGATCCCCCACTGAGGCTGCTGCCACAGTGAGTATAGGCAAAACTGCCTTTCAGATGGTTTAGATATAGGTCCTGCATGAGAAACCATCCACTCAGACTGTCTTTGGTGAACTGCTGAAACTCCCCTTTTATAACTGACCTTAAATAGTGAAGCATGCTCACCGAGTCAGTGGAGTTACTCCGAACAATGAATGTCTCAGTATCTGCTGTTGTTCCTTCCAAAGTTATTCACTGATCCTTGAATACCAGCAGTGCACAAAGCAGTGCTGATGCCATTTTGATTGTGGTGGGTTGACTCAATACATCTATAGGTGGATATTTATTTCAGATTCAGTGCCAGCCCTTCTCCATGGGGCTGTTCCACCATGGCCCCTACAGTTGCCTTAATAAAATGATGTGGAGCCGTGCAGTAAAAAAGATCAGGAAACCTTTCTGCAGTGACCCCCTCTTCCATATTTCTTATGGGTTAGGTGGGATCCAGTCTGCAAAATTATCTCTGCTATTGCTAACTCCAGACACTGTTTTCTCTCTGCAGGTGCAGGGCTATCTCATCCAGATCCTTGCAGAGCAGTCTCTTCCCCCCGAAGTGCGCATGATGGCGTGTGCCGTTATCTTTGAGACAAGGCCTGCCCTTCCTTTAATAACCACGATAGCAAATGTGGCAATGAAGGAGAGCAATTTGCAAGTGGCCAGTTTTGTGTATTCCCACATGAAGGCTCTGTCGAAGAGCAAGTTGCCATACACATACAACATGTGAGTAGAGACAGGAACAAAGCAGCATGTTCTGCAAATAATGAGTTCTCTTACACTCTTTTTAGTGAGCACTGCATGTGCTGACAACTGAAGTCTGTTTATATTCCAGATTATTTCTGGATACTATTACGTTTCTCATTTTATTTAGATCTTCAGCTTGCAATATTGCCCTTAAGCTGCTGGCCCCCAAACTGGACAGGCTGAGCTATCGGTATAGCAAGGTCATCCGTATTGGTGGTTACTTTGGTGAGTAATGTGCTTCACTGACCAGGAAACTTTGACTGCAGAAATCCCTTCTTAAGAGATATTAAATCCTTTGGAGAGATATGGCATTCTCTCTTTCAATGAGAAATTAAGTTAAATGTGAGAGTCACATATTTAAAAGTGCTTGAGTAGCCATTTATTAATTTTTGCCTAGCAGTTAGAATTTATGTAATGATATATCTTATAGCTGGCAGTGGAACAAGCTGGAGAAATATGATCTTGAATGATAAGCAGAATGGTTAGAAAAAAGACGTGTCTTTTGTTTGCTTTTGCCATAGATAACTATAAAGTTGGTGCTGCTGGAGATGTCTTTGTTATGAACAGCCCAGAAACAATGTTCCCATCGGCAATAATTTCCAAGCTGATGGCATATTCTGCAGGGGCAGTGGCTGATTTGGTGGAGGTAAATATTTACCTAAATCAATAATAAAGCCAAAAAAAATTAAAATTGACCATGAAGCTTCTTCTCTGCAAGTATGTTTCATACTGCTCCTTCTCATGCTGTCTTGGTAGGCTGGTGTCCGTGTGGAAGGCCTCACAGACGTCATCACAAAACGAAAAATCCCATTTGCTGAATATCCCACGTACAAAAAGATAAAGGAGATTGGAAAAGCTGTAGGTATTTTCAGTAATGCAACGTGTGTTCAGTGAAGGGGTGTTTAGTGAGGCTTCTCACACTAGTAAAGTCCTGTCTCAGAAGGTAAACTACTCACCTAGCAGTCAGCTCAAGAAGTTCTGTGAAGGAGAGGTGTGCAGTAGGACTTCAGGAGACATCTGCCATGGCTGTGATAGCTTCTGCCAGTTCTTGCTCTGTCTCATCTCTTCCCCACCTTGTAGATGGCTGCAGAAGGAGCATGGGAGGGGAGGGGAGTGACAGGCATTGCAGCACGATGTGTCATATGCCTGGCAATCTTCCTCCTCCCTCCCTTCATCTACCTGACCTAGTTTACAAGAATATATCTTTGTCTTCAAGAGAAAAGATGAGGTTTTTTGCTGTGCTTTCAAACCGGGTTAAGTGGTACTAATGGCCCAGATCCTCTGTGTAAAAATACCAAACACTGGACTAGTGGCTATTCATGGGCACCCCAAAGGCAGGAGAAAGTGTCACCATGCAATTTACAATGGGAAATTTTACAATGGAAAATGGCAGCTTGGCCAGTGTTGGGTTTGGTCACCTTGCTGAATTACCATTTGTGAAGTGTTGCATTAAGGGAATTTACTTCTTTCTTTATCCATTTCCCAGCTGCTGGGGTGGAAGGAGCTGCCAACAGAAACCCCTTTGATATCAGCCTACTTGAAACTCTTCGGCCAAGAGCTGGCCTACATCAACATCAATAAGGAAGTCCTACAACAGGTTGCGAAGGTACCAGATACCCCTACTATTCCTTGCAGTATTTGGCACCATTGTACTTTCATATCCCAATGTCTTGGATCCCTATTTTACTGCAGGCTGTGATAGAACCAGCTGACAGGAACACAGTGCTGAAGAAAATTGCCAGCCAGTTCCGCAATGGCATTGCAGGGCAGTGGACACAGCCGCTGTGGCTGGGAGAGCTGCGGTACATCGTTCCTACCTGCACGGGTCTGCCCCTGGAGTACGGGTCATACACTACTGCTCTGGCCCGGGCAGCAGTCAGTGGTGAGTTAGGAGTGGGAGATCAGCTGTGCAAGCTCTGAGCAAGGGATGACAGAGGCTGGAAAAAGAAGTGGAAAAGCAGGAAGTTAGAAAAAGAACTAGTTTTTGTGGTGGAGGGGAGACAGTGAAGGTCTTTGAAGAAAAGCTGGATGCCGTGATTTATGCATTGTCTTTGAATGGATTGGAGACAGAAAAGGTGAGGTGAGGATCTGAGAAATCAGAAAGGTCACAGCATTCAAGGCCAGAAAAAACAAGAGCTGCCTGGAGAGCCAATACAGACATGGGCAGAAGGGGGGTGGCTCCTGTGAGATGCTCCTGTGAGATGCACACTCAAGCTAAGCAGGATTCAATGGTGATTTAAACAGAGAAGAAAATAAAGACAATCAAATAAGAACTATTAGTAATGTTAAGACAGCAGGAAGAGAAGAGGATTTGTGAAGAGATGAGAGCTCTGTTTTAAAAGAATAAATATACAAGTGCAAATCCTCATCAAGAATTTAATTCAGTGATCATACTGTTTGCTGTGCGGCAGACTTGTAAATTAGGCAAAGCTGACCGTTTCATCTGCTGACACCACATAAGGAATGAAGGGTGAAGTGCATGTACTTGTGCACTCCTATGTGCCCTCTCTTCTCTGCTATTGTTCTTTGGTTTGTTAGTTTGCTTAAATAACTTCTTTGAACCTCTGCCCCTTGTCTTGTGTGCATTTTTAATTTTTAAAAAGAGCATCCTTGTAGACTAGATGAGGAGGTATGGTTTGGATGGATGGGCTACAAAATGAATGAAAGTTGTCCAGACTGCTGGTCTCCAAGGGCAGTCAAACAGGTGACAGGCTAATTGGTGGCTTTGTTACCACTGTGCCATTGGCACTTGCTCATTCTCTCTTTTAAAAATCTGAACTTTGGGAAAGAAGGCACCCTCAGCACATCTGTGTCAATATTGACATTGAATTGGTGGGAACAGCTGCTGCATTGAAGGGTCAGCGGGACCCTGACAGGCTGGAGAGGATGGCCTGACAGAAGTGTGATGAAATTAAACAAAGGCAATGCAAAGTCCTTCACCTGGGATGGAGTAACTCATGCAAGTGTATAGGCTGGGTATCACCCAGACAGAAAGCAGTGGTGCAGAAAAGGGCTGGGAAGGTCAGGACAGGCTGGTACAGTGAACCAGCAGTGTGCTCTTGTGGTGATGGAGGCCAACTGCATCTTTGGCTGCAGTGTCAAGAGCAGAGCTAGTACAACAATTATTTCCTTCCTCCATTTAGCGCATTTGAGGCTGCATCTGGAGTACAATGTCCAGTTGTGGGTCCCCAGTACAGGAAAGATGTTCACACTTGATGTGAGGAAAGATTGGAGAGCAGCTTTTGTTTAGCCTGATTGCTCTTCATTCACTCTGTCTTGTGACTCCTCACATTTCTGAGATTTTAATGTTATATTAATTATCAAACTTTCAATTTGGGTCAGGTCTTCATTTTATTCATATATTTTTATTTCCATTTTCAGTGTCTTGCATCAGGACCTTTTCCTACAGAACAAGCTTTCTGTATATTCTCAGTCTCATAAAAAAGTTCATGTACCCCGAAGTCTTTCCAACCGTATTTTTGTTGTACTAACCAAAATATTATTTCTTACTCAAAACTGTTGATTGCCTATGTTCAACTCCTTTGTTTCACTTTTACCATGTTTAAATGTTGGGGTTTTTTTTCATTTGCAGTTGATGGAAAGATAACTCCCTCTTTAACTGGAGATTTTAAACCTTCACAGTTGCTTGAATCCACTGTGCAGATTCAGTCTGACATAAACCCAAGGTATGGCAAGTTTCTAAGGCTTTACATATGAAAGAGGTTTTTAAGAGAAGGCAGAACCACATGTGTAAAAGGAACACCTTTCTTACATCTGACTGCTTCACTCTGTTTCAGCTTATATGTACAGACATTTGCAACAATGGGTGTCAACACAGAATACTTCCAACACACTGTTGAAATTCAAGGCAAAGTCCTGGCAAGATTACCAGTGAAGTTTGATGCCAAGATAGACATGAAACTGAAAAATATTAAGGTTGAAACAAATCCATGCCATGAGGAAACTGAGATAGTGGTTGGAAGGTATGGTAGCATTACTTCAGAATACTTTGTGTTGCTGAAACCTGACACAGTTAACTATTCACTGACCTCCTGGAGGTTTCTACATTAGGCAGAGTGACTCTTCAGCATCTAACAGAACCTTTGAGATAAAGCCAAAGAAAGAAAAATAGGGGAGCTAAAAGTCAAAAGATACCTGAATTATTTAGCAGTTTAATTTTTATTTTGATTTGTTTATTATTTAGTGTTCTTAATATTTTTATTGTCTTTTAGGGATTTTAATTCTTATGATTGAATTAATGTTTTTAATATTTTGGAAACTTGCTCAAATCTATCCAGATTTTGAAAACTTCCTGTGATGCAAGGAGATTATATTTGTCATGAGCTGTTATTTGTTTTCAATATTTATACTTATAAATTCCTAAACAATCCTTATGTTCAAACAGCATATCTCTGTGCTGCTACAGGCATGTGCTGACAGGGATGTATTTAATTTAATCCAGAGACAAGGGGTTGGAACAATTCTCCATTTTTTGCATATATCTCAACAGACATAAGGCTTTTGCTGTATCAAGAAATATAGGAGAATTAGGTGTTGAAAAGAGGACCTCAATTCTCCCAGGAGATGCTTCATCAAGTATTGTGGAAGAACCTTTCAAACCATCAGAGACAGCTTCCAGTGAAGGTTTCACAAAGGTAACCTATTCCTTTTTGTTTATCCAGTAATATTTATCATCTCTGTGATGCATGTCTGTAGTTTTACTCTTGCCTGTGACAAACTCCCAGTGGTATTCACATACTCATCTTCAATGCAGCAAGAGGCTGACAGCACGGCAAGGAAAAATGCCTATAGCTCTCAAGAGGATCTTCATCATGTCATAGGAAGAAAAACTCATAAACAAGACATTTGCATCAAACTGCATCATCTTGGTTGTCAGCTCTGCTTTTCCAGAAGGTCCCGAGATGCCAGTTTCCTAAAGAACACGTATTTGCACAGATTAATTGGAGAACATGAAGCTAAAATAGTCTCAATCCCAGGTAAAATACTGAGCACAAGCCTTGTTGTCTTAGGTTTGTTGGTGCTACTTGAAGCAGTATAATCTTCTAATCTGTGCAATTGGTGTGTAGTTGAAACAGATGCTGATATCGACAAAATTCAGCTGGAGATTCAGGCAGGATCCAGAGCAGCTTCCAAAATAATTCATGAAGGAAACTCGGAGTTTGAGGAAGAGGATGGGTCATCTCCATTTGAGGACATTCAAGCTAAACTGAAGAAGATTCTAGGCATTGAGAAGGTGTTCAAGGCAAGAGAAATGGAGCATGGGAGAGGGGAATATTTTCACTTAAATGAAACCAAGAATTAGACATTCATTGTGGAAATCTGGCATGGGAAAACAAGGATGGGACTAGTTTGAAAGGTGCCAGTGCCAGGCCTGTCAATCAGTGCCACATCTGGATTGATTTTATGGGGTGCTTTTCTCTGCTGACCTAGATTTCAGCTGAGTAAAGGGGATCTAAGGGAGTTCTGCAGCTTCTACAGTGAGGTAGGGAGGTGGTTGTTCCATGAAAGGCTGATGTGAGAAGCTTGTATGACACCCACAGAAGTTTTACTTTGTAAATACAGAACCAGATGTATCATCTCTCTTGCACTTCTCTTTGAACTGTTTTTGCAGGTTGCAAATAAAACACGACGCGAGAAGAAGCAACCATCAAAGAAAGCAAACACTGTGCTAACAGAGCTTGGGACGGAGTCCAATGCAAAACATCCCTCCAGCTCATCTTCTGCTTCCTCAACTGTCTCCTCTTCCTCATCATCTGCTGTTTCTCCTGATCGAAAACAGGCCCTGGATGACGATGAGAATGAGCAAGAAAAGCAAGGGGGAAATAAAGATGCAAGCAGCAACAGCAGCAGTGGAAGAAGTAGCAAGAGTAGCACCAGCAAGAGCAGCAGCAGTAGTAGAGCAGCACCAGTAGGGGCAAAGGTAGCAAGACCAGCAGCAGTAGTGGCAAAGGTAGCAAGAGCAGCAGCAAAAGCAGCAGCAGCAGTGGGAAGAGCAGTAGCAAAAGCAGCAGTAGCAAAAGCAGTAGCAGCAGTAGTGACAGCAGTAGCAAAAGCAGTAGTAGCAGCAGTGGCAGAAGTAGCAAAAGCAGTAGCAGCAGTAGTGACAGCAGTAGCAAAAGCAGCAGTAGCAAAAGCAGCAGTAGCAAAAGCAGCAGTAGCAAAAGCAGCAGTAGCAAAAGCAGCAGTAGCAAAAGCAGCAGTAGCAAAAGCAGCAGTAGCAAAAGCAGTAGTAGCAGCAGTGGCAGAAGTAGCAGCAGTAGCAGAAGTAGCAAGAGCAGCAGTAGTAGCAGTGACAAAAGTAGCAGAAGCAGCAGCAGTAGTAGCAGTAGCAGCAGTAGCAGCAGCAGCAGTAGTAGCAGCAGGAAGTCATCGAGTCACCATAGCCATGGGCATCACTCAAAGTATCTGAATGGCAGCAGTAGCAGCAGCAGTAGCAGCAGCAGCAGCAGCAGTAAGTCACTGAGTCGCCATAGCCATGGACATCATTCAGGACATCTGGAAGGTGGCAGCAGCAGCAGCAGCAGCACATATTCCAAAATATGGGTAACTTTGTCAGTAAATTGACTGATGCTGTTAATGTTTGTGAATCACATTCCTGATGGCAGCTGGCTTTGCATGACAAATCAAGAAACGAGGAGTTGACACAGTGAATTTCAGCAACATAAAATTGCAAAATTTATTCTGCAAACACACCTGCAATCATTGCCTCAGATGTCTACTTCAAAGCATCTCAAAAGTTTCCACAAGTTTGTTGAAACTTTTGTTGCAGGAAATGAACCTTTTTTTTTGACAGTTTACTATCCATAGACATTGCATGATTCTGTCTTAATTTTGTAGTAGAAACATTAATGCTTTATATAACCTACTTCACCTTCATACTCATGTGCTTGTGACTAAGCAAACAGAACTATGTATGAATGATAATTAGTAAAATTTTTACTTAATTCCCAGTGCTCAGATTTCAATATAATTCAGCATTTCTTTTTATCTGAAACTTTTAATCTTCTTGTTTTTATAATTTTCAAAGGAAGTTCATGAGATTTATCAGTACCGCTTTAAATCAGCACATAGACAAGAGGTAAGTTTTTCTTTCCTCTGTAAAAGAAATGTGGAATCTGACATGAGTCAAATAGAGACCTTAAAGGCAGCTTGTTATCTTTGTTGAGGAAAATTACAGTTCTGATATCAGAACTCTGGTGGTTCTTCTGAGATGCATAAAGACAGACAGCTGTGTTCCCCCTTGTGCTGTGCACATGATGTCACTTGTGGCTCTGCAAAGCAGATGCAAAGCCTCTACCAAAGCAGTGCAAAGGACTGGAGCTGCACACTTTGGAGGACCAAAGATCCTGCCATGAAAAGCTTGGGTCATTTGACTGGCTTTGATCACTTGGTTTCTTGGGTTAAAGTCACTGCTGGTACACACCAGGATAGTGGTGCTGACAAATGCAGGAGGACTCCTTATTTTATAGTATTTTGGTTTAGCAGAGTCTTACTAGGGCATAAGCCATAATATTAGTGTCCCTCAAAAGTAAAAAGTTCAGCTGAGTGTGTCCATTCAGATGATCCTTTCCATTCAGTTGATCAGACCCTTGCAGAAGTAAAATGAATCAGTTCTGGTCTTTCACATTAAATCAAGAGGCTAGTTACATTTGATTTGATCTGGTCCATTGTTTTTTCATACAGGGAATTCTCATCTAGACATGTTCCTTATTTGTTTCTTCTGAGGGGTCAAATATATTGGGGCAAACAAGATTTTTCAGAGGTAGATCACATATACTAAGCAGGACAAAGCCTATTGCAAGTCACTGAGCTGCTCAGAGTTGGAACACAAGTTTACTTACACCAAGTGCCATGACAGGAAGTATTCTTCAGCACTGACTAGTGCAATTTCTTCAAGCATGCTGTTAAGTTACCTTTTTGAGGGTGTTGTGTTTTCTTCTTGCAGTTCCCAAAAACTGACCAACTTAGCAGCTCATACTCCTCTGGCAGATCCAGTCGTGCCTCATCTCGAGTTGCTTCCCAGGTTAGTTGCATCATTTTTAGGGGGTTTTGTCAGCTTGGAAGAAGGGCAGAGTGGCCATGAACTCACAGTAATTGTACATCTAGGATAATGGGAAGGTAGAAATGCCAGCCTCTCAAGTCTCAGGTATCAGTCAAGAGGGGACACACACCATAGCATCCTTCTTACTTGCACCATGACCTTTCCCTCATGAGAATCCCACCCAACAGATGACTGCAGTGACTGATCTTGTGACCTCTGTAACTAGGAGGGAGATTGAGGTCCTACAGTGATAGTGTGAGGACACTGGTGGTGGCAGCTGAGGCTGTGGCATGCTCTAGAGGGGCCGTGTAGCACCTGGGCTCCTCACCACCACCAGCTGGATGTGTGCAGGCTTACTAATGATGGAGTGAAGGAATTGAAGGCCATAGCACACTTAAGGCCTTGCTCCAAGGGAGGAGGTTCTTGGTGTTGAAGACAATGTCCTGGATTGTATTCTGTGCTGAGTGTCTGTGCAAACACAAAATCTGCCCACCCCAAAGAACTCACAGCCAAAGAGTGAGGTGAAAGCCAACAGGCCCCTCAGAGAGATAAACAAGAGGAAGCTACCTGAGGGATGTTATTGCTGTGAGAATGACTGATGTGTACAACTGACAGCTGATGTTGTTCAAATTGAACCACTTGCCTTTATTGATGGGCTGGGTGTTAACAACGAACCCCAAATCACATAGTCATTACTGTATTTTAATTACATGAATATTTCCATGGTATCAGCTGTAGCTCAGGAAATAGCACAAATTTTGGCTTGTATAAATACAGTGACAAAATCCATCTGTGCATGCAGAGGCACGTGCCCATTAAAGGCATAAGCACAAGAGTTTATAGGCATGTACATATGTGTGGTGCATATGCTGGTATATATTTGTGGTTCAGTTGTTTGTTTTTCATTTATCCATTTAGAGCTTGCATCTAAAATGTTCCATGGTAAGTCTTTGGTAATTTTACTCTTTGCATACTTTTTCCCCCTTCTTCTTAGCCTAAGTTTTTGGGAGATGTTAAAACACCAGTATTAGCTGCTTTTCTTCATGGCATCCGTGACGATAAGAAGACAGGAGGCCTCCAGCTCGTGGTATATGCTGATGTTGACTCCATCAAGCCCAGACTGCAGGTATTTGTGTCCAACCTCACAGACTCAAGCAAATGGAAGCTCTGTGCTGATGCTTCAGTCCTCAATGCTCACAAGGCAATGGTAAGGCTCAAAAATAGCTATCTGCAGCTGTATTCACCACAGGAAAATCATGTTCCATGCATTAAAAAATGAACCATTTATCTCCCCATTGTAGGCTTACCTGAAATGGGGACGGAACTGTCAGGACTACAAGATTTCAACTGAGTTGGTAACTGGGCGGTTTGCTGCCCATCCTGCTGTACAAGTCAAATTGGAGTGGCCTAAAGTTCCTTCCAGTGTCAGATCCATAGCAGAATGGTAAGGCTTTAGTCTTCAGTGATACTCGTTCACAGTATCAGTCAGCTGAGAAAAAATCAGCATCCACCCATGAGGTTCCAGTGGCTAAAGTACTGGCTAATATTGTATTTTCTGATCTGTTCGAGTACTGCCTTTATACATAAAGACTGAGTAGGATTACATCTTATCGTGATGTACAGTAATTCTTTATACTGGACATAATTACTGAAAGCTGAGGAAAGCTTCCTTTCACTGAACACTTGAACAGTAAAGCAGAGAGTGGGCATGAGGACCTAATCAGTGATCCTGAAGACTGAGCCATGCTACTTATACACAGCTGTGAGACAAACTGGTTGGGACGTGTGCAGGTTTTTGCTTCATTTCAGCAAATCTCTCTGATTTGAACTTTTGAAGGTTTTACAAGTTCATCCCTGGGGCTGCATTTATGCTGGGGTTCTCTGAAAAAGTGGACAAGAATCCTTCTCGACAAGCCAGGGTGATCGTGGCTCTAACTTCTCCCAGGACGTGTGATGTTGTTATCAAGCTTCCTGATGTAATTATGAAATACTTTTATCACTCTCCTGTTTTTTCCCTAGTAGAAAAGTGGGACTGTTGCATTTTAATTACAGTGGGTCAGCTCTTAGAAAGAAAAATTAAGTAAGCATCAGTTTGGATGCAAATGATGAAAACAACATTTATTTATTTTTAATCTTTAATATTACATGCAAGAATAATCTAGTGATTCTGTTCATAGAGAGAGACATGGGTACTCATGATGACATGGGTTTCCATCTGTAGTAGTTCCTTAAGTGTTCACCTAATCACCTTTGAAAGGGAGTAATTCATTGTCTCCCAGATAATACCTGAAGAATTTCTCTTTGTGAGGGAAAATTAAGCAAAAGCAAAAAACTCTTGGACAATGAATCAGATGAGTTGTGTTCACATAAAGGCTTTGTCAACCAAAGTAGAAGAAATTGAAATAAAAGCCTAAATAGGAGAAAAAGCTGATCTTAGCTGTTTGCTGGCACAAAAAAATACCCCAACAAAACCAAAGCAAACCAAAACCCTAAACAAACAAAAATAGACAGTATTTTGAATGTGATTTTGAATTCCCTTTCAGATTACCCTCTATGAAAAAGCCATGAGGCTTCCCCTGTCACTTCCTGTAGGTCCAAGGATACCAGCTTCAGAGCTGCAGCCTCCCATCTGGAATGTCTTTGCTGAAGCCCCCTCTGCAGTGCTTGAGCATTTGAAAGGTCAGAGCATGCCAACCTCAGTCTCATGATTTTCCTGAGCACCTTCTGAATTTTGCTGGGATTATTTATCTCCAATTATTTGGAAATGTTTTGTAACAATGTGAGGATGGTTCAACTGGGAGAAAATATTGTACATATAGTACAGAAATCATCAGCATTTTAGGGAACAAGATACCAGTTATCTGAATTGATAATATTAAAAGTTTCTGGCAGTTATTTTTTGTTAGATAAAGGAGTATATTTTCCATGCCTTTTAAAGAACTTATGTGTGCTTAGTAGCATATCACATCACGGAAAAAATATAAAGCTAAAATAATATGGTACTAAAAATAAGACATTCAATGTAATGGCTTTCTTTTATGGAAAAGCAAATACTCACTGGCATTTTATGTAACCAGCTCGCTGCTCGGTTTCCTACAACAAGATCACAACCTTTAATGAAGTTCAGTTTAACTATACACTGCCAGCAAACTGCTACCACATCTTGGCTCAGGATTGCAGCTCTGACCTTAAGTTCCTGGTGATGATGAGGAATGCTGACGAAGCTGTGAACCTGAAAGCAATCAACATCAAGCTTGGCATTCAGTAAGTAACTCCTGCCAGATAATGCTGGGAACATGAGGGACCACATTGTCCAGAGTTAACACAAGAGGAGCTTCATTCTGAGCTTTACTGCAATGGTTAGCAGCCCATGGGATTTCAGCATTCCCTTTATTTGCTTTCCATGCATATTGAATGTGATGCTGATGCTGTTATCCTGCATCTTATGTGACAAGAATACCCCAATGTAATTTAAGTAGTTGAAATGAGCTTATGGTATGACCAGTGATATTTAGTGAGCAGGAAAATGCCTTTGAGTGCGTGTGAATGTGAGACAAATGGGGTAAGAATGCTCTTCTCCTTGTAACAGTGAAATCGATATGCTTCCTGCAAAAGGCCAGGTGAAGCTGCTGGTAGATGGGGTTGAAAGCCCCACAACGAATGTTTCATATACATCTGCTGGTAAGTGATGCAGCATCTGTTGTTTAAATTTCACATGTGTTTTAGGAGAAAGAAAGACAGAAAGAAAGAAATGAAGAAGAAGAATCTAGGAAAGAATCTATGAAAGAGATTTTATCAGTTTGAATTTAATAAGTGTTACTTTGGTTTTAAGGCTGATATTTAAGACCATGTGTTTAACTCACTTACATAGGAATATTTAGAAAAATTGATTAGTGTGTGAGAATAAACAAGATATAACTACCATGAAGATCCCTCCTTTTCAAACATCACTGCAGCTCCTACTGGAGTTCCAATTTTGAGAAGTGTTTTGGTTATGCTATAAAATCTTGCTTGAATAAAACTTGTTGAAGTAGAGCTTTTCTAAAATTCACCACATGTGACTTTTATGTCAATGTATTTCCCAATTTGATTTGTAGGTATAAATTTGGCTTGCATTCTGAAATCTGCTAGGAATAGGTATGGAGAGCTGGTAAAAGAGCCTGCTCGATTCTCTCAAAGCAGGAATAGTTTGTTTCTGTGAAAGGTACAGGAAGACCTTGTTTCATCCTGTGCTGTGTAGTCAGGGGCTATATACAGCACGGGTATTCCCTGACTGTAGAGCTGTAGTATATGAATTGGGCTAAATATGCTGAAATTGGGTTAGCATATGCCAGTGCTGAGCTCTGTCCTATTTCATAGGTACTTGGGAAGTGATAATTGTGCTAGAAATGGCTGCAGTGACAGTCATGATGTTCTTTGTATTTCTGTACTCCAATATAGTGTACTCGGGGCCTTATCTATCTGCACGGCTACACATGCACTATAGACAGCTCTGTAATTATTTCTAGAAATAAACATGAGTATGTTTACAAACACCTATTTTCTAGGTATGCACATTTCTATGTTGCTTTGCTTTGTTTTGTTTCTTGAATAGAGCAATTGAGGAATTCTGAAGCAAAGAACCTTTTAGAAACATGACAGTTGTTTTTTTTCTTTTTTAAGGAAGCTAGGTTGGGTCTGGATTTGTTTTAGTTCTACTTCATTTTATTTTGTTCTCTTCTAGGTGCTTCTCTGTGGATCCACAGTGAAAATCAAGGGCTTGTACTTCTTGCCCCAGCCTATGGCATTGATAAACTGTACTTTGATGGATATACATTCAGGGTATTGTTTTTCCTCTTCATAAGCTTGGGTGTTGAGAAAATTCCATAGCATTCCCTTAAGTCTGTATGTATGCATGCGAGAATATACAGTGGCAAAGTGAAATGTGTGCAGGGCCCAAAAATACCCAAAGGGAAGGTGATGCTAAAGGATTGCACAGTCCTGCTCTTTATTTCTGAGTGGGAGAAATGAGAATCTGTCACCAACAAAAATACCTTGATCTCACAGTACAGGTGTGTACTGGGAAGTGGGTCAGTAAGTGTACACACACTGAGTCAGCAGTGCCTTTGCAAGAAAAATGAGTTTTCAGCTTCTGTTCACTGTTCTTACAGCTGCAGAATTCTTCAAATCAGCAAAAACGCAGCCAATCTTTTAGATAAATGAATGTTTTAAAGCCTGTACTAAAAATAACATGAAAACAGGAATGCAAGAGATCAGTAAACCATACTGTGTCTGTCTCCTATACTATCAAACATCCACCAGACAAAAGCTGCAGCATATTAATAGGCTAGAATATTATTAAGTAAACATACTAGACTGGCACAGTAGGTTTTAAAGACTGTAGCAGTTAAAGATGCTGCAGCCCCACAGGAGTTTGGCATCTGACTGATGAATTCTTACCAAAGAAGTTTTAAATGTTTGTGCATTAACTGGAAGGGACATGCATAGCAAAAATCTGCTCCATACATATTACAGTGTTTAACCTGAAATGTTTCTTTCTCTTTTTTCTCTCAAAGATTCAAGTTGCTTTATGGATGGCAGGGAAAATGTGTGGAATATGTGGAAAATATGATGCAGAGTGTGAGCAGGAATATCGGATGCCCAATGGATACCTAGCTAAAGATGCAGTGAGCTTTGGGCATTCTTGGATTTTGGAAGGAAAGTCTTGCAGAGGAGGTATGCAAGCTCTAATAAATTTAATTTGACTGCACTTGTTTAGAAAATGCAGGATCTTGTCTAAAGAATTAAAATCTGTAAACATTTGGGAAATAAAAGCATATCAAAAGATTCATTTTTAAGTTATATAATAAGTGTTAAAATTCCTTGCCAGTTGAGAAAGGAACAAGGAATTACAGGTTAAACAAGCCAAAATGCACAAGTCAGTTGAAATTAAATAAAATATATAAAGTATTTTAGAAGAAAATCGGAAAAAAGAAAGAAAGTAAAAGGATAAATTCACATGGAATGTTTTGATTTAAGCACAAGAGCATTTTCCAGACATCAATTTTCAGCAACTGACCCATCAAAAATTCAGATGGGGATTCGTAGTCATTACCAGGGCTGACCACCTGATTTCTGAACCAGTGCAACCTGTCAAGCAAACCATTCAGGTGCATGAGCAGTTCCAAGGACTTAATTACATGGTTGAAATAAAAAAAGCTGCATTTTAAGTGTTTCAGTAGATTAGGATCTTACGGTGTGCTGATGCTCTCAGCTGAGGTTATGATGCAACATCACACCATAGTGCTCAAGGAGAACAGGCATGTTGCATTTGTAGAGACTTGTCCTGGTGGGAAGGACATCCTCGGCCCCAGGAAATGGCTTGTACATGTTTAGCTGTGCATTAACTGTTATTTTTCTATATCTTTGTCATGAATACTGGGCATCAAGCTTGCTTTAGATGGCTATGGAGTCCACATGTATATAATAATGCACAATCATATTCCTGTGGTTTGTAGTCACCACATAGTGTGTTTCCATTTAACATATGGTGGGAATGGCTGGAATTTTAGAGAATAAAACTGAGAGTCAGGAATAGATTGTGGTAGGTTTAACTTCTCGCTTGGTACTGTTAGTTCTGGGAATCCAAAATGAGATCGACTGGCGAGCAGCAATGAGTTTTGCTCTTTCTCTGCAGCAATTCTGTGTCAGAATGACAGTGATAATAAAGCAGTTCTTTAGGGATTAATTTTATGTGGTCAGAAATCTTCCCTTTAGTTCCACTGTTGAATATTCAACACTTCAAAATGCAGTTTGATCTGCTATTCAGTAAGCCAGTTTACTTTGAAAAATGTTTATTAGAAAGTACATCAGACTATGTTTATACGTCCTTAACTTTCCATGACTCCATATCTAACTAGCTGATTTGAAAGGTTTATCAGACAGTAAAGCTGCTTTGTTTATGATCAAAACACAGTTTTCACAGAGGGAAGTTGTTTGTGAATTGGCAGTGTTGGCTGATGGGTCCTTCTGGGGAAATCTGGAGCCTTTGAATGTAAGCACATAAACTATCACCAATGACTGTGTTCCAGCCTGCAAATTGCAACATTCGTTTGTGAAGCTGGAGAAGACAGTTCAGCTCACCGGGGTAGAGTCCAAGTGCTATTCCACAGAGCCCGTGCTGCGCTGTGTGAAAGGATGCTCTGCCACCAAGACTACTCCAGTCACTGTTGGTTTCCACTGTCTCCCTGCTGGTAAGGCAACAGAAATCCTACTGAATAGGAGCTGAACAAAAGCATAAATAGCTTGTGACTTGACTTAGTTATTCCACTTGAAAAATATGAATAATCTAACACAGTCACATTGACTTACTGCCATATTGACTGAAGTCCTTTCCCTGTTTGTTTTTTTTAATATGTAAATATTCCTTCAGTGAGAGAGATGATTTTCTTTTGTAAATTAACTGATTTTCATCAGACTGGAATTTGAAATCTAAACTGAACTCCCCTTTATTGTGCTTGACGCTAACAAGGTAAGGGTAGGGTAACAGCACAGTCAACACTGTGATTCAGCTGAAAACCTGTGTACTTTAGCCTGTGAGGGCTGAGCCACATGTAGCACCCTGAAACAAGGATCCTTGCCTTGTGTTTTTGATATATCACTGCCTTTGGGCATGATCCTATCTCACTGAGCTGATTTTTGGCACTAGGAGGGCAGGTGTGGACAGGATTCTTGCACATAGGTGCAGTGATATAGGAGGATGTATTTTTAATAGGTATATTGTAGATTATAAAAGATTTGATAAGGTAGATATCGATTATATAGATCATAGAATCATGTCTGTTCTTCAAGTTTGTTTTGTCTAAAAGACCATAATACCCTTTGCTATTGTATCATTAGTAAAATTCTACATGGAAGGTAGTAGCTTTCAAGGTAGAACTGGGTTATTAATTAAGTGGGTTTCCTGGAACATCTCTGTGTGACTTAGACAAATACAAGTATGTAAGTCAGTGAGGAGCAACCAAGCCTGCTGTAATTAATGAGTAGTGCATAGTAAATGCTGTACCTTGCAGAACTGCTTCTGAAGTGTACTGTTTACTTTTCATCTCTTGTTCCCCATCAGATTCAGCTACCAGCCTGACAGACAAACAGACAAAGTTTGACCAGAAGTCAGAAGATATGCAAGACACTGTTGATGCACACATAGCATGTTCTTGTGAGAACGAAGACTGCAGCACATGAAGCTGTACATTGCAGCTAGGAAAAACCAGAAACCCTTTCATGTTTTTATTGTGTAGTGTAAAAAAACTCATCTTAAAGAATAATAGAGATACTAAATTAAGTATTTGAGGATGTGTGGAATCTTCCCAAGTAATTTAAAGTATTAAAATTTATTATTGTAGAAACTGTTATGATTGCCCATAAATATCTGATTTCGTAATAAATCCATGCATGGAAAAGAATTCTGAAGGCTTCCTTTTTTCACTGCCCATGGAATGAGGAGGTCTGCATAAGTTCTTCTCACTCTTCATTTCACAGACTTCTTGAGTCTGTGACTGTCTTCTGTGCACCAGGCACCTGTCCATGTCAGGTCCCACTGTGGATATGTGTTGGGTAACTGTGGTACCAGGCTCCTGCTTGTTCCCCCAGTCCTTTCTTCCCTGGTGCTGGGTTTCTGGGCACCTGGAGCAGGAACTGATCACCCTTGTGTGTCACTGCACCCTCTGCAGCAGCCATGCAGCCATTGTGCTCTGCAATAGCTATGTGATGAGCCAGTGCTGCTGTAAGGAACAGTGGGGTCAGGGAATAAACCTGAATCTCATGCCACTGGGCAAGGCTGTTCTGAGGGAGCCAAGAACATGTTATGGTTTTGATGCACCACATGCAGAAGCTAGGGTGAATCTGGGGTCTTTGAACAGGACAGGGTAGGGTGACCCAAGCACACCACCTGTCATAGGGTCTGAAGCAGAGCCATCTGCACTTCGGGTGAGATGCCCCAACCTCTGAGTTGTAGCCACAGCCACCACCACAAGGTGGGCTTTGCCTCCTGTCCACCCACCACAGATCTGTGTGGGCATGGTCAGGGACATGATTGTTTGCTCTGAGCTCTGGAACACAAAGAATTCCAAAGGATCTGGAAGATGTTTTCTGCTGCCCTTAAGGCTGTGCTTGCAGGCTGAGTATGCAACTGGGTGAATGTGTTTTTGAAAACACTTGAGAGCATTCAGCAAAAATTGTGTTGTTTTGCTTTTCCCATCAGCTTTGGTTCCTCCAAAGGGTGCACATATGTGAGTTTTATTGTTTGGATATGAGTTTTATAGTTCAGAAAGGCAAAATCCTTAGTGTTAAAAGATGTTTGAAAGTTCTAAATATACATTTCTATAGAGTTTAAGTGCTGTCATGGTAACCTGTGCTGCAAAGTGGTGGGAAGCTGGCAGCAGGCAGTTTTTGGGCACTATCCAGCAGCAGCGAAGTGATGAGCTGGTGGGTTTGCTGCTGCCTGGAAGTCACACAGGGCAATGAGAGGAAGCACAGACTTCTCAGGTAACCTGAGGCTGAACCCAGCAAAAGGCAGGGCTTTGCATGGCCCCCAGAGACAGGCTCCATGAAGGGCTGTGCATGAGCTCCCAGTGGGGGCAGCCCATGGGGCTCATCTCTTCCCAGCCTGCCAAGGCTGGAGCACAGTTTTGTGGGGTTGTAATCTTCCAGCCTCTGTGTTCAGATGTGATGAGCCCAGCAGTAACACCCTGGCAGGAGACGCATGGGTGAGCATTACCAAACCACCCTGGCAGCCAGAGCACCTCTGGGACTGCAGGGGGACATGGGCTGTGGGTGTTCATCTTGCGAAGGGCTACAGGGAGCCCTCAGCCAGCCTCTGCCTCTCTCCCCCACTGCCATTGTGGAGGGAACTGAGCACCCCTTGGAGGAAATATTGTCCAGGGCAGGTACTGAGCACAGCAAAATTGTCATCCTCACAATTTGTTAGTTTCTGGGTTTCTTTCCTGTCTCTTTTTAATGCAGGTTATGTCCTTCTGACTCAGATTATATCCTAGCGTGAAGGGGCTGTGAGTGTATGGGTGCACAGGCTGGGAATCATTCTTGAAGTACTGAAGAAATGACCTAGAAAATAAGAGGGCTCAACTTTATAGCGAAATCTCCAAAGATGAAACCCTCACCAACAGGTTTTGCCTACCCCTGAAGCAGAAGCACAAATGATCATGCCCCATGGCAGCAGCATGGCCAGGGTGACCAGGGATGCAGCATCTGCTGCCCAAAGTGAGGAATGGGGTGGGATGGGGGCAAAATTATGGGGTGCTGGGGGTTTTGGGGAGACCCTGCCCTTGTGGCTGGGCACAGTCTGTGCAGTCCTCAGCCTGGACCCTTATTTTGAGAAGTGTTATGGTTTGTGGAGTCACTGTTACAGTGTGGTGTTCCAGTGATACAGTGTTATAATTTCGAGAATACAAGTATAGCTGCATTTAATGTATCATCACAGCAACTCTCTGCTCCACTGACCTCAAGTTCTGGCTGCCTGCAAGGTGGGCTTTTTTAAAAAAACAGCCCTGTGCAGCTGCATATAGTTATGTCACAATAAATTAGCTTTTGAGCCTTGAGTACCAGTCACTAGTAGCTGCATATGAAATCCCTTAGTTACATTTACCAAATCTCCAAAGACATGACACAACTTTAGTGAATGGCTTGGCTTTCTATCATGTGCTACCAATTTTACAAGGGAAGGGTTTAAAACAAACAGGACCTGAATATAGTGCCAGTAAAAACATGGTTAAGGATTTGCCATGCTTCAAAATTATTTTTTTTTTACCCTACAGATGCAATCTTTGATCTAGGAACAAAATCCACCAGACATTATAAATTATATCCCAACTGCCAATTATAAGAAACAATCAGCTAAAGAGCATTACAAAAACTAAGCTGTCTTGGATAGGAGCCACTGGTCTGCTGATGAGAAACTGAATCCAGTCCCTTCCCACAGTAAGCTGGGCAGCAGTTTCGGTTCCCCACCCACAAAAGAGAAGGTTTGTGGGCAAATGGTGGTGGCCACATAGTGCTGACATGAACCCCTCAGTCCTGGGGCTGCCTTAGACCTCCCTGTGCAGGTCCCTGATGGAGTGGTGTGGGTGACTCCGGCTGCTCCGGTTGTGCACAGCTCCATGACCTAACTGTGGGTACCAAGGGACTTGGGGAGCAGGCCAGACCGTGGAGCCAAGAGCAGCCTGAGGGACCTGTGGGGCTGCCTCCAGAGGAACAGGCAAAATGCCTACCAATGGGAGGAAGAGGCTCCACTGTGAGGTGAAGATGCCACCCCTTGCTGGGTGATATGAAATGAGTTTGGGTGAACTACACGTTGTCCACATTTGTTAAACCAAGCGGTTTGTGTTTGCAAAGCCTGTCAGCCTCACCTGTTCCACCTTGTGAGGCAACCCCTGCCAACACCTGTCTATGACTAATCATCACACTCTGAAAGGGGCTGGAGTGTTAGCCCTGGAAGAGAAGGCAGGTGAAGGAAGCATGGACAACAGCAGCATTTAGCCACAGCCTATATGACAGCGACAGGAAGTTTGTGTTACTGGGTGGCCCCCATCCCCAGAGAGCAGCACAGTGCTGACAGCCTGCCCTGCTTGCAGCAGGGTGGGTATGGACACAGTGTCACAGGAGGGCTGCCCGGGGCTTTTGCACAATCCTGCTGGGGCACTATCAGTTAGATAAGCTCTGTGTCTTATGGTCAGGTCAGGATAACCTGGGCAAAGTCAGCACAGACTGCAATAGCAGCGGGTGCTTCCAGGGAATGATAGTTAGTAGTTTTTCCCACACAATAATAATTTTTGGCTTTAACTGTATTTTAATACTTTTAAGCACTTGTTTCAGAAGGCACTTTGAGGGCATTCAGCTGGTGAAGTGAGAACAACAGTACTCGTGATGGTTTTGGCTCATAAAAACATCTATCGCCTTGTCCCCGATCCCCTCTCCCTCAGAGGGTTTGGGTGGTTGATAAGAAGTTGATAACTCAACAAAATTCACTGTGCCTGTTAATAATTCTACTATAAAAGCCACAGATTTTTCCCTGCGGAATTCAGTCACTTTTAGCATGAAGGGACTCATCCTGGCCCTGCTGCTCGCCCTCGTGGGTAAGTTGAAGCTTTTCCAGTGCTGCCAAGCTCTGATGGCCACTGCAGTCCTGAGCAAACTGCATCTCCTTGGGGCTTTTTGGGGATATTTACAGCTTCATTTGCTGAATCCCTTTTATGGCTTCAGCTGCAAGCTATTAGATTTCTTTGCCTAAGCTCAGCAGCAGGAGAAAAGCCAAGCAAGCAGCAGCTAGTGAGAGGGGCTGGCATGGGTTTGCTGTCCTGGGGGTGTGGGGTGCACCCCATGAGCCCATGACTGGTTGTTTGCCAAGCATTAGCACACTGACTAAATGAATAATAAATGAAAGGATCTATGGAGATGAAGGTTTTTCATGCATACTTCTCTTTCCTCCCTCACAGGGGGCCAGAAGCAGGACCTTGGTAAGTGACTCCCACTGCCAGTCAGTGGTTCCCATGCTGCCTTCCCCTACAGCCATGCCTTGCCCACTGCTTGCACCTGTTACTTGGCTGTGGCAGCCTCACCCTTCTTTACTGAGCTGGTTCAATTAATATCACAATGGTCATAGCAAAGGAGGTTTTTCTCTAATAATTTTTTTTCCAATAGAGCCTGTTTTTCATACTGGCAAGACCTACCTATATGGCTACGAGAGTGTCATCCTGCATGGGCTGCCAGAGAGAGGCCTGGCCATGGCCGGGGTGCGGCTGACCGGCAAGCTGGAGATCAGCCGCGTGTCTGACAATGAACACCTTCTCCAGGTAAATCACTGTGGACATGGGACCTCACCACCTGCCTGCATCAGTTACAGGTGATCAGTTCACACCTCCTGGCTGGTAAAATAAATGATGAAAAGATGCACAGCTCACACAAAAGCTTAGGGCTCTTCTCAGTGCTGAGATGATTTCCCTGCGAGGGCAGAGGTGTGGGCATGGGCACTGAGCTCTGCACCCTGTACACCCAGGATGTGATGGGGACAGCCAAAAGCACCACTGGAGAGTCTGCAGCTATATCCAAACTGCTTTGACTTACTGGCAGAGACCTACAGAGTGTGCCACAGGCTTCCTCACAGCCTGCTCTGCTGCAGGAGGGAGCCAGAGCTGCTTCAGCTATGCCATCAGTGTCTGACCATCCTTCACTAAAGCTGCCTTAGATTCCTCTCTGTGCACAAATATGGCAGGGAGCTGCTTTAAAGAAATGTCCTTAAGATAGGTTTACTAAGGCAACACTAAGCTTGAGTAGGAAAATGAGCATTCAAGCACTAAACATCCATGTTCTTCAACCTGGTCCACAGTCTGAGAAAAGCTCAGCACTGAATTCAGATACCACATGAGAAAGATCCATCTGTCTCCATTATCTTCCTTTTGATGTTCTTCACATAGGCATTAAGTCAAATGTGAAGAATTCTACTGGTAATGCTTGTGTTTAGCATAATGATATCAGATCTGGAAACGCTGCTACTCATCCAAAAGACTAAACCAAACAGCTTAAAATACTGGCATGGCACAAAGACCACAGAAAAGGGATTGAGAAGGCACCACGTGGGGAGAAAGCTGTACAAGGTGCCCTTAGCGCTCGCCCTAGGAGTTTTCTCTGTCTGT
>NW_008683645.1:0-21043 GCF_000695815.1 Acanthisitta chloris | reverse complement strand
GAAGGAATATCTATTGTCAAACATTATATATTGCTGCAATTGCAGGCTCTGTGTAGCCTTGTTAGAATTGCTACAACTCTAACAATTGCAGGCACCGGTCCTGAGTAGGATTTAATTTGAATGTGACAAGAGGCGAGCCGCCCTTGCAGCATTGATTATAAATGTCTAAAATAAAACAGAGCACTAAGCCCACACCTTTTCCCTCTACACAGGAACATGTACTTCTATGTACAAGGGTGGGAGGTGTGTGTGTATTTGTATGGTATGGATATGTCTGTGCATGCAGGCACACACTTCCCACTAGGTAGCAGTCGAGGACTTGTGTGCAAGCTTTACAGCTTGATAAGCTCAAAGGATGTCAGCCGCTTCCAAAGAATGTGTGAGCTCCTTCGGTCACCTCTGCTCCCCTATCAGCTGTGCCACTGCTTTGGTGCTCTGGGGCATGCTGGACCCGGAGCAGCAACCAGAATAGTCCCTGTGTGTTTAGGCAGGCAGCTTGAGCAATAATGGCTTAGCTGCCTTGCAGACTGAAGGGAGATCTCACTTGTCATCTATGGAAAAGGGGTGAGTATCTGGTCTGTACAGATTGCTGGCAGCCAGTGTTTCACTTGCCCAACAAGCTTCACCAGACTTGCTGAAGTTTTTAATTCTGCTTGCACAATCTAATTTTTCTGGCAGAAATCCTTCATGGAAGTTTGCATTTTCAAGGATACTTCCTAGGCCCAGCACAGGAGTCCTAGACAGAAACTGTATCCTGTGGTGTTGGACAAGTGGCTTGCCTCTGGCCATGCATTGGAAGTGCTCAGTTTTCCTACTACTGCACTGTTTCTAATGATGGTGAACAGTATGATTGTTTTCCTATTTTTGTTCACAGATTCGATCACCAAAGCTGGAGGAACACAACGGCTTCTGGCCCATAGACCCCTTCACTCCATCTTCAAGGCTTTCAGAGACCATTGATGCATGCTTCAGCCAAGCCTTTAAGTTTGAATACACTGAAGGAAGGGTTGGAAGTATTTTTGCCCCTGAAGACTGTCCCGTTCTGTGCACTAACCTAGTGAGAGGGATTCTGAACATGATGCAGATAACCATCAAGAAGTCACAAAACGTGTATGAACTACAAGAGGTTTGTCTTTTCCATTCTGACTTTACTTTTATTCTAATTTTACCAGTGGAGAGTAATTTGCCTGTACATACACTTCCCAGACAATTTTCTTTGACTTTTTTTATTGCTGTTTCAAGTGGGAAGCTGACTGTGTTTAATTAATACTTGCAGGCTGGGATTGAAGGCATCTGCCAAACCAGATATGTTATCCAGGATGACAGCAAGAATAACCGTGCCACCGTTTCCAAAAGCAAGGACCTGATGGACTGCCAGGAGAAAGCAGTGAAGAACATGGGAATGGCATACATTCGTCCCTGCCCCACCTGCACCCAGGTATGAGCAGCAAGGAGCCCTGCTGCCACACTCAGCATGGGCCACTGCTCAACACTCACGCATCACACTGATGCTCACACGGAGTTTGGCTCGTTTCTGCTAACTAGTCTGTTCTTATTTCTGGGTGGGTCTCTTTGCACTTCTAGAAAGTCCGAAATATTAAGGACATGGTGATGTTCACTTACAAGATGAAGTATGATGACAGTGGGGTATTGTTGACATCTGCTGCATCTGAGCAGGTGTACGAGATCTCTCCCTTCAATGAACCCAATGGGGCAGCAGTCATGGAGGCAAGGTAGGCACCATGCGTGTCCTTAGATTTTCATAGCCAGGAGCAGATGCCTAAAACATATTTACTGTTGATTTGTGAGATAACAAGAAATATTTGTCCTGTAGCTGCAAAAGGTCAAAGCCCCATACAGCCCTAGGGATGCCCAACCGGGTGCCATGCCCTGCTGTTTGGGCCACCTGAATCCTTTGTCCAACCTCTCAGAGACTTTGCCAAGCTGTCACAAAAGCTCTTGCCAGTAATACGACTTCTCCACTTAATCCTGAGCAACGGATAAAGAGAGAAGTGTATGATTTGTTTGTGGCTGATGCAATGGTTCTGCTGGGCATCCCCTCAGTCTGCTCCAATGCTGTACATGTCTTCCAGCACAGAGTGTGGTTACAGACTACTGATGCATTTCCTTCTTTCCCCTGAAGACAAGAACTGTCATTGGTTGGCATTAAAAGGACTCCTATTAGTGCACCAAAAACTCGGCTGCAAAACCAGGGGAGTCTTCGTTATCATTTCTCAGGAGAACTGCTCCAGATGCCAATTCCTCTAGTGAGGATTAAAAATCCAGATTTACAGGTACCAGAGGCTTACTTTCATACCCTTTCATTATTTATGAGGTTAACAGGTCATCACATAATTATTTTAGACTTGGATGCTTCCAACTATCTGGTTTTTTTCCATAGTTAACAGAAACTCTGCGGCAATTAGTTCAGAATAATGAGAAAGGAGCCACTAAAGAAGCTTCAGTCAAGTTCTTACAAATGGTCCAGCTTTTCCGTGTTGTGACCCTTGATCAAATTGAGTCTTTGTGGCTGCAGTTTGTCAATGAACTTCCCTACAGGTAACTATTGCCTTCAGCCAGGGTTTCTGATCAGAAGCATACTGGGCAATGGAGATAATGAATCCTCCTTTTCCTGGCAGGCCCTGGTTCCTGAGTGCCATCTGTGCTGCTGGAGCTACTGACACATTCAGATTCCTGAAGCAAAAAATTCATGATGAGAAGCTGAACATCTGGGAAGCAGCTGTGACTCTCCCCCTCGCCTTCCATTTTGTTACACCAAACAAGCAAACCCTCGAAGTTGCCTCAGTCAGTACAGATCTTACTTCTTTCTATTTCCCTCTCACTCCCTTTTAAAGGTGAATTCAGAGGATATGTGAAAGATGCAACATATATCCTTTTAAATCTGTAAAATGCAAGGTACTAACAAAACTGGGGAATGCTTCAGAAAAAGTTTCAAAGCACTTGTTGCCAAATTTTTAATGACTTTGATGTTTAAACCCACGAATTCTAAGAAAACTGTTGTTAATTCCTTTGGACAAAAGAAAAGTTAAAAAAAGGAAAGAAAAACTTAGGAAAACAATATCATGTAACCAATATCTAAAGTATATACAGCATAACTGGAATTAATCTATTTACTTTTATTGTAGCTGAATGAACAGTATTCAATTTAACTTCCGAAAATATCTAGAAAAAGTCCAAATCAATTATATCTATTTCTCAAATGCAATTTTCACTTAATGCCAACTCTAAAACTAGACATGGTAAAAGCTGATACTTCTTTCTTCTGCAGACTTTTCTGACCTGTCCCCAAATCCAGAAAGTATCCATGCTTCGGGTAATTGTTTACCTGGGATATGGTAGCATGGTAAATAAGTACTGCGCTCAGATTTCCCTGTGTCCAAATGAACTTCTTCAGGTAGGTGACTCTCATTTCTTATTCATAAAGGGTAAAGAAATTTTAAAATGCCTCTAATTTAGCTCTCACAATGCTGGCAATTAGGTAACTTGCTCTTGCCTCACTCTTAGCTCTGATTGCCTGCAAAATTGCAAAGACAGAATGAAACTCTGAGCCGATGCCTTTGAAAAATCTGGTTTTAGCAGTCCAGAATTTCAAATGTAAGTGGTAGAAGCCTGTGGGGATAATAGATCTTGTGAACAACCTGAAACTGAATTTAGGTATGGAAAAGTTAGGATTAAAGCAAAATAATTATGGTTCTATGATTCTACTTTTACATTAGGTAGAGTGTACTTAAAAGAAGTAAAAAGGCAGTAAAGTGTGAATATAAGCAAAACTCTAGATATGTCATAGGCTGGGGCTTCCAAAGAGGCTCTGCTACATAATTGCATATCACTGTCAGAAATATTTAGAATATCATCCTCGGACCGTGCAGCTCTGAATCCTTGCTCAGCACTGAGATGGCCCTGCTGGTTTTAAACCTTCCAAAAAAGACTGAAACAAGCCAAGCCACCAGAAGGGTAATTTCTCTTCTCAGAACAGCAAAACCATTTAAGTAAACTTGCTGTTGCTGTAGGAAGTGAAAAATATGCAAGTGCAATGCTGCAGCTGTGCTGTTGTCAGGGGCTGTGGGCTGGCAGGGCTGGTGGAGGTGCCCTAAGGAACAAATGAACCTGGTGTCATCTTGGGACTGCCTTTGAAATTGCAACAGACTCTCTGGTGCAGGAACCCACCTGGGATTATCTCCTACACTCAAGCTCAGACACAATTCAAAATCAATTACAACACTGTGTAAGGAGTAGATCAAGTTTGTTTGTGTGTTCTGTGTTCTCACCATCCTGATAATGATGGTGAGAATTTTCCTGGGAGAGAAATCTGAACAGCTCTATTCTGGGATTTGCAGCAGTAGTTGTTTTGCTTGCCATGGCAGTGTATATCTTTATGCATTATTGCAAGATCATTACCTGGTAAGATTAACACCGTCTGCTCCATTTTCAGCCACTCCATGACTTTGCTACTGAAGCTACCAGCAAAGGTGATGCCAAAGACATGGCCTTGGCCCTGAAAGCCATCGGCAATGCAGGAGAGCTGGCCAGTATCAAACGCATCCTGAGGTTTTTGCCAACATTTTCCTTGGCTGCAGCTTCATTACCAAGCAGAATTCATGCTGATGCTGTGTTGGCCTTGAGGAAAATTGCCAGAAAAGACCCTGCAAAAGTAACTGAGATTATTATTTAAACAAATGTCTTAGAGGGTATGGACTGTGTTTTCTTAGTGATTCAGGAATAATAAAGCCATCAGGTAATGCTAGTAACTCTGGGCAGGTTTCTCAGTTACTGCTGTTCCCCTTGCCCACATTACAAATTCCTGACATCATCCCATGCTTGCTGATATCCTGGAAAAGAGTTTGCTTTAGTCACTGTAACACTGGGCCCACTCCTAATGGCTATTTCTCCCAGCCCAGTTCACTGTGCACCCAGAAATATCTATCATTTTCAGTGACAGGTCCCATGCTCAAGTCTCTGTTAAAGGTTCTGTGCTCCATTCACTGCAGAGCACATATGCACTGTTTAGGAACCACTACTCCTGAGAAGTTATGAGTTACTCACAGGTTGTATTTTCCTCCTCTAGGTAAGGGAGACCACCCTCCAGGTCTTTATGGACAGCACACTTGCTCCTAATGTCCGAATGGTGGCTTGTGTTGTACTCTTTGAAACTAAGCCTGCTCTTCCAACGGTAGCAGCTGTGGCCAGCTCACTGCTGACTGAGCCCAGCCTGCAAGTAGCCAGTTTCACATATTCACACATGAAGGCTTTGGCAGCAGGCAGGATCCCACAGCTCCACAAACTGTAAGTAGAGGAAGAAGTACATTTTTAGTAGCAAATGGTGATGCTTTTCTTTCAGTTTTCTAAGAATTTGGTCACAGTTGACTCTCTTCTTATGATTTTAACTCTGTTACTCAGATCTGCTGCTTGCAACATTGCCATTAAACTCCTGAGCCCCAGACTCGACAGGCTGAGCTATCGTTACAGCAAGGTCATTCATGTTGGTGATTATTCCCGTGAGTATCAGATGCCCTGTGCAATGCTTCAGCTTAGGTAGCCAAATGCCTCTATTGTCTTCTGTGATTTTTATCCAAAATTCACCCATGAGCTGTGAATTTAGTGCACACTTGAAATAGAAAAAGCACAGGAGCCTCCTAACATACAAAATTACAGGAGTGTGTTCCACAGCTCTGGTGTCTGCTGGGGAAAGTGATACCTGCACATGGATTTAGGCCTCCTTCTTCAGTCCCTCGGGTTGTGTTGACTCTGTTCTAGAACAAAGTTCTCCTCTTGAGGTTGCAAACTTGAGGACATGTGGGACCAAATCCTGGCAGAACCCCTTGTGATTGACAGCATATACCTGAGGTGGGTTACATGCACCAGACACCTCGGAGACTCTAACAAAAGTCTCTGCTGCTTTTTATTCCTGTGATAGCTGAATATCAAGCTGGTGCCATATGGAGGGTCTATCTAATGAACAGTCCCAGCACCATGTTTCCATCTGATATAATCACAAAAGTAAGAGGATATTATGCAAATACTGCAACGGATATCATCGAGGTAAGTACTGCATTAAAACAACCAGTTTTGGACGGTGATGCAGTGTTTAACTCCATCTCTGGCTGTGAGGGAGGATATGGAAGAGAAAATTTAGATAATGATTATGATTTTACTCAGGCTTCTTCTTTTATTTGGGCTTCTTGACACATACATTCATCAATGAACACATCCAGTATAGGCATGAAAATCTAGGAGCAGAGGAAAGCTTATGCAGCAGAACATTCATCTGCCCACCTAAAGTCACCTGGGATCTAGGCTATTTTGCATAAGCACAGAGAAAGAGCAGCTGAAATTAAATTTCAGCCAGCAGAGCAGCCAGGGCAGCATGAAGTTCCATGTAACAGCATGCAGGCATTTACTCAGCTTCTTGGGCAAGCTTTGCAGCCTGGGCTGAGCTCTGAACTGCCCTAAAATTATCCCTGTTGACTAATTCAAAGCTGGGTCAGCACGTCCTCAGCATCTGCAGCCATAGCCTGCAGTCATCTGCCAGGTAGACATGGCCTTATAACACAATGGCTTCATGAAGCATGTATTTAGCGTGGCCTCGGCTAGTTTAATACCAGGTACCAGGGTTTTCCTGAGGTCTCTTGTACTTGGGCTGTGATGCCTGACTCTGTTTCCTTCAGGTGGCTCTCCGGTCACAAAGCGTCACCAAGCTTTTCAGGAAGCAGAACATTCCCTTTGCTGAGTATGATACATACAAGACACTGAAGCAACTCGGTAAAACGGTATGTCTGCGCACCCTTCTGATCTGTTTGCAACAGACAGCTCCTGCCAGCACTAAGGTTGCATCACCCAGTACACACTGAGCCTTCCCTTTGATGTTTCAGTAAGAAAGGAGTCAGTCATCCAGTTTGGTCATGGAAAAATGTACTGACATTGTACTTATGCTGTCAACAGATGCCACCTTTTCAGTCAACATGTGTCAGCTCTTAATGTATAGTACAAAAGATGATGATGATGCTAGGAGCCAAACTTCATGTGTTTTAAAGTGCATGTTAAAACACACTAAGTGGTTGCTTGTCTCTTTTAAAATGATTATTGAATACGATTTTTCCTCGTGAGCCCTTGGGTGTCACCTAGTACTTAGAGCAGCAGAAATTACCAAGGCCTTACCTCATCCTTACATGGGGAAACTCCCACTGAAGTCAGCTAGGCAACATAAGAAAGGCCACATTGGCTCAGGCCTGTGAGGTGTCTAATAAATTTTTGGCTAAGGAACCATGATTCACATTCTTCAGATGGGATCTACTTTTTGCTAATACATTAGTCTGTTTCAAGTGACATTTTCTCCTTCTTCCCTTTCACCCCAAATCTCCTT
Organism: Acanthisitta chloris; assembly: GCF_000695815.1. Taxonomy (NCBI): domain Eukaryota; kingdom Metazoa; phylum Chordata; class Aves; order Passeriformes; family Acanthisittidae; genus Acanthisitta; species Acanthisitta chloris. The sequence goes on along the minus strand of NW_008683645.1, from coordinate 13,662 downwards.
AACACTGCAGCTTCTGGGATGGAAAGAACTGCCTCCTGAAGACCCTCTGGTGTCTGCTTACATCAAAGTATTTGGCCAAGAGATCACCTTTGTTGACATCGACAAAGATGCCATTCAACAAACCATGATGGTACTGACAAGATCGTTGTCTTTTTTTGTCTGCAATGCTGAATAATTTCCCTTCCCTGTCTCCTCTTACCCAACCTATTTATCTGTTTTCAGAGTATAACTGGATCATCAAAGTGGCAGTCAGTAGTGAAAAAAGTGGTGGAAGAGGTGCAGAGAGGCATTTCAGGCAGATGGAGCCTGCCGGTGGTGGTGGGCGAGCTGCGGCACATTGTCCCCACGGTGGTGGGTGTGCCACTGGAGCTCGGGCTGTGCGCGGCTGCGGTGGCCCAGGCTGCGGCTGATGGTGAGCTAGGGAAACCAAACCAAACAGTTTCCCCACAATAATTGTGGATCCAGTCCCTCTGCTGAAATTAAATCCCTCTATAATCTTGAAAAATACCCTTGTAATGGGAAACCGTGTTCAGCTACCTCTAAAGGGTATGACAAGTAATTAGCATATTTCAAGTGAGAAATATTTGTATAACTCTGGTTTGGAGTAGCAATCTTTAAATAATCATGTAAAGTATTTCAAAATGTAAAAGCACTGCCCATGTATTAACTGCTATGCTTACTAAAAGCATTGTATCTCCAGCATTTACTCTTTCTCTGTTCATATCATTCCTGTCTGTCTTTTGCAGTGGATATACAGATACAACTGCCATTATCTGACAATTTTAGACCTTCACAGCTGTTGGAAACCAAGATGGATATTCATGCTGACATCAGGCCAAAGTAAAAATTATATATATTTTCACATACACACACAAACATTTGTATTTGACATAGATATGTGATCGCAAGTCTTTCTTGTCCGAGACTTGAGATGGCTGTGCTAGTCCAGAGCAGTGAAGTTGTGAGAAAGCAGCACAATCCCCTGATGCTTTGCAACCCTGCCAATGTAGCAATGTGCACAGCATCCCACAGGATGCTGTGCTGTTCTGCCATTGCTAGAAATGCTCACATTTGTACCTGTTCAGTTACTGAAGATACTAAGCTGTGAAAATATATTTGGTTACATATTAACGGTTTGTTACAATTTCAGCCTAGAATCACTGCCTGGCACAAGCCAGAAGGATTTCAGGAGAAAAAGAGAAATGCTTGTGGATATGCAAAACCAAAAGCAAAAGCAACAGTACTGATAATAATAGTAATAATAATAGTAGTAATAATAACAATTGAAAGAATAGGAACAATGTGAAGCTAGAAGATTCTGGCATCAGCTCATCCTCAAGCAATGTATCAGTGACAATTCATGCAGAGGGTCCATGTTAGCTTTGTTATTCAGATAAATCCCTTCACCCTTTCCAGTGGCACTTCAGTTGGGGTTTTTTATCCTGTTATGATAAATCTCTTCATCTACAAGTAGTGGCTCTTACAATAAACAGAGCAGCATGAAAATGTAATTTTGCATTTCAAAGTTAAATATGTGCATGCTAATCTGTAATTATGCATGTTTTTATTTCCACTCTTTTAGGGCATATTTTCATATGATTGCAATGATGGGGATTAATACACAGTACTTTCAGAGTGGTCTTGAATTTCATGCAGAGTTCAGTGCCAACACTACAATGAAGTTTGATGCCAGGATAAATACCAAAGAGAAAAATGTGAAGATTGAAACACTTCCCTGCCTTCGGGAGGTTGAGCTAGCAGCTGTGAGGTACAGAAGAGCTTGTTGCCTTTTGCTTGCTCTGTGTTACTGGTTGTGAGCTCCCTGTTACAAAATCACAAGCATACAACTCCTTGTTAAGGTCTGCCACATTTTGGCAGCCACAGAAAGCTTAGCACTGTGGTTTTTGTACCAGCAAAGATGGATGAGCAAAATCAGAAGGTGTTACTTGTGTGCCATTTATCACCTCCACAGGAGTGAAATTTATGCTATTTCAAGGAACATGGAGGAAGTAGATTCTGAAAAGAAATCCCAGCTTTTCCCCAAAGGAGAAGCATCAAGTATCTCTGACCAGCCATTTCAGCCACCAGAAAGATCTTCAGGACCTGGTAGCTGGAAGGTAAGGAAGCCTCTCACCTCTGTACCTCAGACAGGCAGAGAACAGACAGCTCCTCAGAAGGGCTGAGCACCCCAACACAGGAACTGGCTAACCAGATCACAAACACAGGAATGGTGAGATTCAAGAGGTGCCTGACATTTCCCAAATCAAGCCTAAGATGCAACGGATTCAAGACATGATCATTCACAGTCTACCCACTCTCCTCACTGCATGCAGGCAGGGTTGCTTTGACAGTATGTGTTTCTATTCCTTTACAGTCAGGGAGAGGGTGTGTGAAATTCCTATCCTTTGTACAATATCTCTTTTTTTTTTTTTCTGAGCCAGAGCAATGTGAAAAATATGGTTCTTGGACAGGTTATATATTTTTCTTCCCAAATCCCGAGCTAATCCATGAATGGATTTGCAGAAGCATATTCTTTCATGTGCTCTTCAGCTTCTGAGGCTCGTGTTGGAATGCTATGCTGACTTGCAACAGGAGGGCTAGAAGCCTGAAATGGATGCAGAGAGACAGTCCTTCCAAGGAGACTGTCTCCAAGGGGCCCTGCAGGTTCTCGTTGGGAAGTATGTTTGTGAAACACTGCCTGGGAAAGGATGGGCAGGAGAGCTGTCATCTCCACAGAGTACTTTGCAGGAAACCCCACTGCTTCCAGTGCTTGGATCTCCAACTTGAAGCAGTACTTCCTTACTCAGGCAGGACTGTCATCATTCTCTTCATTAACAGGAGGAAGGATTTTAGGAGCTCGGACAATTTTTTAAATTTTTTTGTGGAAAATAACTTTATCTGCCATATTTTTGTTTAACGCAGCAAAGCAGTATTCCTAGTGTGATATCCAAAGGATACCAGCAAGGTTCAGAAGAGGCACATTACCAGAGTGCAGGAAGATTTTATGCATACACGTCCTGTAGAAAATTTGAAAGTTTGGGATGTTCTACTTGTCTCAGCCTAAAGTCACGAAATTCTGCCTTCTTAAGAAATACCTACCTGCACAAATTATTTGGAGAACTTGAAGCCAAAATAATTTTGAAGCCAGGTACAGTCATGACTACTTTTTCTGTTCAGTATCTGTGAATGATGCTTAAGCAGCACAACCCTGGAATGTGTTTTGACTTTAGTTCATACAGATGCTGATATTGACAAAATACAGCTGGAGATTCAAGCAGGATCCAAAGCAGCTTCCAAAATAATTGAGGTATCAAGCTCAGGGTCCAAGGAAGAGGGTGAGACTTCTCCGTATGACGACATTCAAACTAAACTGAAGAAGATTCTAGGCATTGAAAATGTGTTCACGGTAAGAGACTTTAAGCATCAGAGAGGGAAAGATTTCCTATAAATGAAGCCAAGGGTTACTACTGAGGAAACCTGGCATGGGAAAGCAAGGATTTAGGCTGGGAGGAATGGGGCTAGGTGAGTTCTGGTACAGCCTCTGCAGTGTGTGGGGACTGGAAGTCCTGTTTCCTTGAAAGCCTATGGTGAGCAGCTTGTCTGGCAGCCAGAGAAATGTTACAGAGCAAGCTATAAGTCCATAATGCTTTCAACTGTTTTTGGAGGCTTCAAATAAAACACGACGCCGCACAAAACGGATTAACAGAGATTACAAGACTGCAGATACAGACCTCTGGGCAGAGCCCCACCTCTCCAGTTCATCGTCTTCTTCCACTGCTTCCTCTACTGAGGAACACAAGAAAGATGAAGTAAGACAATCTGGGAAGAAGCATGGCAGCAAGAGCAGCAGCAGGAGCAGCAGTGGCAGCTCTGCTAGCAGTAAAGTGTGCAGCACCAGCCAAGAAGACCACTCTGAGGACGGGCACTGTAGTGGGGACACTGAATATTCCAACCAACAGGTAATACACCCTCACTATATTTCTTGTAGTGATTGGTTTTGTACATCAGGAAATTGTGCTCGTAGAGCATGAACCAAAGACAGAGGAGCTCTGGTTCTCTGAAGCATTTGATTCAGAATATTTCAGTGTAAAATGTTTGAAAAATTTAATTTTGTTTTGCTTTTTCTTCTGTACTCAATACTGAACTTTTTAACACATTGATCAAAAGTTAGTTCTGCGTCTTCTCTTAGGTCTTCTTACATACTATCTATTTTCACAGGCAAATCTACCTGTTTACCAGTTTTGGTTTAAGCCAGCAGATGAACAGGTACATTTTCTGCGTGTACTGGGGGCAGGGTCTACAACTGCTCTCACTAGCTTTGCTGCAATTAGACCTTAGGTGTCTGAGTATAAAAACATGATAAATTACTTCTGCAACAACTTGCAGTGGGAAGTATCTTGCTTCAAGGTGGTTCTCTGTTTTTGTAGGACCCAGGAAAGGAAGCCCTGAACAGCAGCATCAGCTCCTCCTCTTATTCAGCTAGTGATGAAGACACCTCTAGAGCTGTGTCTCAGGTGAGCATCTTAATCTACAAGAAATAAAAACATCCACTTTGCATTTCCAGTTATTGTATGGTTATAACAGAATAGGGAAAATTATGCTGATTTATCATAGTAGGTATATAGAAAGAAACTGAAAAGTTTCCTGTTTTATAAAGGTGAGACTGCATTGCAGGCTTTTTAATATTCGCTCAGTACAGGTTACATTTTTTTTAAATGAAACTGGAATGTATTGCTGGGTATGTTGAAATTTGTGTTACTTAGTAAATAATTCACTACAAATTAAGAACACTTTGAAGTGTTGACCTGCTTCATCAGAAACTGGTTTCAGGTATATTTTTATGGTGTATCTTTCTGTAAAAGTTCAGGAGTTGACTCTGCCACTCTTTTGTTCATTAGATGTTCACTGTTCACTACGGAGTCCTTCTATTCATGTTTGCAGGACCATAAAAGGCCTTTCAAAAGACCTTGATTTTGCAGCAAGGCTCCAACTTTGAGAGCAATCCAGGTGTTCTTTTAGGCATGTCTGCATGGTACATAGTTAATAGTACCTGTTCCTTCTGTAAGAACTGATGGAACGTGGAGCAGATTTCAACAACGAAAAATGTCACACAGTTCAGACAATGACCTACATGCCTACAAAATAGTAAGCCTTACTTTGCTGAGGCATCCCTTCTGCACCAGCAGCTCCCAGTTGTTAGTTCAAGTAGCTTGTGGAAAAATGGCAATCAGATCTACCTTCCCCCACCCATTTCTGTGCAGCTTAAACTCACCTTTCCTGTCCATCTTTTCATCGCATTACTACTTCCCTGAACTATTTCTCAGCCACAGCCTTGTTCTTTCCCCATTTCCCTCCACCCTCTCACCAGCTCTGTCTCACCCAATCCTTCTGTGGGTCTCTGTCACTCGGACCTGGCAGCACAGGGAGGACCTGCTGCCCCACAGCTAATTCCACCTGCAGGTTTCCCCTGGGCAGCTGGAGACTCCCAGCTCAGGTAAGGCACTCACAGCCCAGGTGGGTGCTGCTGTTGGGCACAAGGGTCTGACGTTGAACAGGGCCACATGCTGCTCTTCATGGGAGTGCCACACTTTGCACTGCACTGAACCCTCTGTGACAATACAAATTACTATCGTTTTATACAGGCAGTTAGACTAATTTTGTCAGAAAGGCTATTAGCTAAACTACGTGTTGATAAGAGAGCAGTACTGAGATGGGTACTATGGGTTCTTTATACAGTAGGGTCCTACTCCATACTTCCTTTCCTCACACTGAAATTACTTTCCAAAAAGTTTCCCAACACTGTTTTACTTACACAGGTGGTGACAGCTCTCCTGTGAAAGACTTTGGTATATGAACTGAATAGACTAAGCGATGATCTATGACACTGTCCCATGCTTCACATAAAAAGACTTCTTGAATGAAACTTTACCTTAACAAATACTTTGAAACTGTGCTTTTAATATAGTGATTGTAATGCTTTATGTCTCTGGTCTCTATTTTCTCTCTACTGATTGAAGCCCAAATTCCTGGGCGACAGCAAGCCACCAGTACTGGCTGCAGTCCTTCGTGCCATCCACAGAAATGAGCAGCCAACAGGATTACAACTGGTACTGTACACTGACACACAGCCCAGGAGATCGAGAATACAGATGTTTGCCTCAAGCATCAGAGGCCCAAGTAGATGGAAACTCTGTGCTGACGCTTCAGTAATAAATTACCGAAAAGTATCAGTAAGTTTAAAATAACAATCAGTTCAAATGTAAATGAAACATAATGATCTTACCGTGTCTTGTGCACAAATGTATCTATTTCCCTCTCCTAGGGTTCTCTTAAATGGGGTAAAGATTGCCAGGAATACCACATTGCTACTCACATTGCAACAGGGCAATTTGCTGCTTATCCAGCTATGCGGATGATGCTGGAGTGGACAATAGTACCTTCAATAATTCGAACAACTGCAAGATGGTGAGATCTTACTTTTGTTTTTGAAAAATTCACATATATCAATGCTCCAAATAATTACAGACTCAGTTCTGCAATTTATGAGCTGGAAAAATTCCCCTTAATCAGTATAGTATTATAAAATCAGATTACATGTGTCTGCTTTTTCTGTTCTGTTCCTCAAAGCATAGTGCATTTTAGTTTGCAGGAAAACCACTTAGGATTATGGGATTGACCTAATCTATTGTAGATTTTTAATATGAAATGCCTGAATTAGGAGATTGGTCTCCTAATGCTTCCTGACTGATGGAGGTTCAGAGTAGATACCTAACCTTGGTTCTCTGAAGGAGTCAGCCTCTTACTGACTGTACAGGGAGAGAAATTTCCTAACGTAGGCACCTGACCTCCAGCTCTGAAGCAGGTGACAAACACTTCCTAAAAGGCTTATGCACACTAAATAGCAATCGTATGACACAGTGTAAGAAAAATGTAAGTGCTGGATTCAGTTCACTTATCTGCCTCCATATACATATACTATCTGTTGTATTCATACATGCATTTTTCTGCAATAACATATAGACCCATATCAAAGCCTATTTTTTTCATAGTGCTACCAAAAATACAGACACACAGCAACTCAGTTAACTAAACATGCATGCAACATGAGGTTTCACATTAAAGGCATACAGGTGATCTCGTTTACAAATGTCTACTGAAGAGGATAACTTTTTACATTAGATTGAATTACCTAAAGTGCTGTTATCTGCCCTTATTAGAGAAGATGAAACCATCCAATTGACTATTCTGGAGCAAAGCTGCAGAACTCACTTTTTTTCTGCTCTGAGACTATGCCTTTGCATAAAGGAATATTTTTTGCTTTTCTCTATTTGAGTCCCAAGCCTGTAAAGAAACCCAATTGTAAAGATCCCTCCACCAGCTCCTTGACAGTCTTAGTGGGTGAAGGATCCTTAGAGTTGCCACTGCAGGACTGCCAGTAATATTAATTTTAATAGCATTTTAATTTTTATGTAAGTGGTGCCTATTTTTAACTCTGTGTTTAAAACAAGCTGGCCATACATTTCTTCTCATGCCTCCCAGTCTCTTGAAGACTGTTTCACCCATGAAGAGTTAAAATCTGCCTGCCCCTCCCTCCATACACAACACCATGTATCACCAACCCTGACACAAAATGAGCACAGAATGCATACTGCTCTATGGACGGGATTTTAGTGTGAACAAATAAGAACCAATTTTTTTCAAAGACAGATCATTTTAATCACTTCCTTCCTTTTTTTCAGGTTCTACTCATTTCTTCCCGGAGCTGCATACCTGCTTGGGTATGCCCAAAGGCAACAGCTTGGTCCCTCTCACCAGGCAACCTTGGTTATAGCTTTGACATCTCCTAGAACCTGCGATGTTGTCTTTAAGTTGCCTGAGGTAACTATTTCCACTATCTTTTATCCTGGAGCAGTTAGTACTTATGAAATGGATGGTTAATGGCTTTTTTAACCTGAGGAATTTTAAAAATAATTATTAAAGTATAAAGAGCTGCCATCACAAGACATTATATTCACACTGTTGGTTTTGCTATGAACATATTTTACAAGACATTTCTCTTTCTCATGTAGCATGCAAACATATGAAACAAGAAACAGGTTACAAAACAGCCCTCAGGACTGATAGCATATTATACATAACAATAACTTATTAAAAAGACCACTCTTCCCCAGATTTTCAGGAAGATGATAGGTTTTCCTGTGTCCTTGAAAAGATAGTGAAACCAGGCTGTAGAGAAGCATGGCAGCCAAAGAGCAGTGTTTGGAGTATAGGCAAAGAGAGGGTGTGCATCTCAGGTAAGCAAACTGTGAGACTGCGAGGAAATGTGACAGACATACAGCTACTCAAAAACCTGCAAAGTGGTGAGTATCCAAATCCATTTACAACACTGCTGCTCTATAGGTTGCAGACATGTCACACTGTAGAGATATTTCAAGCTGTAGACAAAGGACTTGATTTCTTTTTCCAGATGCTAATTTAGATTTCAGTCAGCACACTTCTCCTGCAACATTAGAGGAAAATGCTATCTCATCTCTACATTCTACTTTGCATTCACATTCATGTTTGTTTTCTGTCTGATTTTCAGCTCACAATTTACGACACAGCCATCAGGCTTCCCCTGCCATTCCCTTCACGTCCAGGTACATCGGTTTCAATGCTACCATCCCTTGACTGGAATGTTTTTACCCAAGCAACACTTTCAGTCATTGAAAATCTTAAAGGTCAGCAAGTAACTATCTGCACAGACATTGACTGACTTTGCAGATTTTGTAAATATGATTTATATGTTTGATGTAACTTGAAAATATTTTAAATTCACTTACAAATCAGTTGGACTTCAGATAGAAATAAATCATCTGTTTGGCAATCTGTGAGGCTGTGAAGATGTAAAGAAAAGGAACCATATTAGAAAGCCTGAACATTCAGTTCCATGCCAAATAGTGGTTCCAAATACATCCATTTCAGCTTCATTGCAGATACTGTTCATGAAGAAAAACACATTACACAGTTTGTGAGAGGGACATCCAAGTGACCTCTGATTTGAGGTGTTCTGCTTGATTAGCACTGCTTTGTAGATGCTAAAACAGCTTCAAAAGTATACCCATTAACTTCAAATCCTGCACATTGGTTTTGAAGGGATTATTGTTTGATTAATGCTGTATTAAGAGCTAATCACATTATACTTACTTAGAGTAAATTTTAAATGGAAAAGCTTTATGTAATCCTGCAATAAGGAGTCACATTTTGCTGAAATCAGTGTGCTAATAACAAACCCATGCATATTTATATGGTGTTCCTGGCCACAGCAGGGGGATTGGAACTAGAGGATCTCTAAGGTCCCTTCCAACCCAAGCCATTTTATGATATTTCTTTGGTAAACACCAAAACTAATCTGTATTAATTAAAATTGCTGTAAAACAATTTCTAATCAGAGCTGGCAGGATTTCCAACAAAATGGCATTACAGTGAAAGAGACAAGTGTAGTGAGGCATTCTCCCCTCTCTAATCCTGGTTATGACTCAATAAACGTATCAGCATTTTAGTGAACTTTCTCTAGTGTTAATGATATGTGAATTGTTCTCCACCTCTGAGAAATTCTTTTGGCTACAACAAAGTCAGAAAAGCCAAAAGGCCACAAACAGAGAGCTGCACCAGCATCAGCTCTGAGCAGAATTTATCTCACACGATGTCTGAATCATGAGTGGGTTGCACTGCTGCCTGGGGACTGGCAAAGTTTTACTTTTGTATTACTACAAATCTAATGTTTCATCTGACAGAATCAATTTGCTTTTAAGTGGAAACAGGTAGAACTAGAAAATGGTCTCTTCTTTTTTTAATACAAAACTAAAATAGAATAGCTGTCTTATATAAATTATAAAAGGCTTACTTTTTACTGATTTTTTTTTCAGCTCGTTGTTCTGTTTTCCAAAATATGATCACAACCTTCAACGGTGTTGAATTTAACTATTCAATGCCTGCAAATTGCCAGCATGTCTTGGTGCAGGACTGTAGTCCAGAGCTTAAATTCCTGGTGACGATTAAAAGACTTGAAGAATCCTCTGACTTTACAGCAATAAGTGTCAGACTCGCCAGTCAGTAAGTAATTGCAAACTTCATACAAAATAGACGTCAAGCTGAATATGCAACACATAAGAAGATCAGATTTGTAGGGCAGATTTGTGCTATCATAAGACTCATCCAGAAATTACTGATGTCAATGGAAAGATGTTTAGGAGTGTCACTGGGATTTGGGACTTTGTCTTTTAACAGTGCTACTGAAGTATATCTGAGGTTCACAGTAACCTAAAGGCTTTACTGCCCCAAATTCTTCATTAATTTGTTAGCATTTAACCCTCTAATTTCAATTCTTAGTGATTAGGTAGGCACATAAACTATAAATCCAAAAGGGGCTATTGTATTAATTTAGTCTGGCCTTCTACACTAGGATAATAATTAGAACAAATTAGCACCCATACTCATCCCAGCAGAGTTGTTGAGAAGTGGACATAGCTAAAAAGGGTATTATTTATCCCAGATTAGAGGCACTCTCTTAGGCCGTCCCTTAGGTGGTACATGATGTTGTAATCTATTTGAAATTAATTTAAGGCACACTTTGTTTCATCCTGGAGCAATCACCTGTAAATTGTATGGGATTATCCATACTGAAATCATCATAGGGAGTGTTCTTCAAAGCACATAAATAGGCTTTGATCTGTAAGATTTCATTAAAAGTAATTATTTCTGAAAATTGTGTGCTTAACTCTGCCATAATGTTAGAGAAACAGAGAGAAACTAGTATTCCCTGCACCTGTTTCCTGGAAGAACACGAGGATGCTTGTTTTATAGACTGGATCTTTTATGATAAAGATATTCCTCATCACTGAATCATTCCTAATCACTTCACAGAACTCATACGGATGTGCTTTTGATGTGCTCGAGTTTCATATTTCTTCATTAGAACAAACACTGCTCTGAAGAAAATACTACAATACACAGACTATTCAGGCTGTAAGAACTGCTGCAGGGAATCCAAACTTCCTTTGAAATGTAAAGCACTTTCAGTTTATGTGAATGTAATAGTCATTATGCTGTTCTGCAGTAAGGGTCCTGTAGTCTCAGGTCTTCCTGCCTGAACAGTGGCCACAGACACTCAGAGATGAGTTAAGCTAGGGCAAGGTGTATTGTGGGCATCCTCCTGGCATGCTTTCCTGGGCCCTCTCAATCCTCTTCCCAAAGGGCAGTAAGTGATTCATGCCAGACTGATACGAGCATCCTGCAGTGATGGTTCTAACAGGAAATTGTGAGCTGAGTAGGGAACAGCAGAAGCATTTGTTTATACTGTTTTCCTTTATTTAAAGTGAGGTTGACATGTACGTTTCCAATGGACTCATCCAGTTGAAGATTGATGGTGTCCAAGCCCCAACAGATGTTCCATACACATCTAATTCTGGTAAGAAACATATTTTTATATTTCATTTAGTCTTTCGTGATCTTTTGAAGAAGGAGAGGATGTGATCCTGCAAATACCTCTCAACAAAAAGATCATCCTAATCTGAGAAACAATTAGGTGGTTTTACCATACCTTCATGGAAAATTTCATGGGGAAGGGAGGAAAAATGAGCAAAGAAAGATGCTGATTCTGTATATGGTTGCACAAACCAAGAAATGCAGGGCTGTAGCATGTTGTGCTGGTCCCAGAGACCCACAGAACAAGCACCTAGTCACCCTTGTCACAGGGCTTCAGCTTGTTCTGGGGCAGGAAGCAGTACAGCCTTTCTCATTTCCCCCATCTCTTTCAGGATACATCGGAACCTGCATTATGTCCCCAGGCACTTAACAAATGGCTCAGATTGAACCCTGAAACAGTAAATTCATTTTAGAAGAAATTTTTTCTTTTTTGTTGCAGATGCAAGTATGGTAATCAGCAGGGAAAAGGAAGGACTGGCACTAAAGGCCCCAGATTATGGCATAGATGAATTGTATTATGATGGGCAGAGACTTGAGGTATTTTTTAAATTACTTTTAGTGTTTTTACTTTTATAAGAAAAGCATCTAAGTGCATCTTTTCTTTATTTCCACAAAGATTCAGGTTGCTTTCTGGATGGCTGGAAAAACTTGTGGTGTATGTGGAAAATATGATGCTGAGAAGGAAAGAGAATATCAAATGCCCAGTGGATATTTAGCTAAAGATGCAGTGAGTTTTGGTCAGTCTTGGATCATCTCAGAACACCCCTGTGCTGGAGGTACTAAGATTCTGATACATATTAATGTAACTGCCTTCAAATAATTAGTCACATGAGTAGATGATTTATGTTAAATGTTGCACAATCATCTCAGTTTTTGCTATTTTTGTGATTAGTGGTCACAAGCTAAAAAAAAAAAAAACACCAGTTTTTTCCAAGTTTGTTAGTTCACTTTAAGTTCTGCTTGTGTTTTTATATCAACTTGTTATGCACTGTGCATTTACCTAAAGTTTGCGTGTTCAACTTAAAACTCGCTAAGATGATAATTTAGTATGAAAAGTAGGTACTTTGAGTGTTAACAAAGGACATTTTATGTCATCTTTAATAGTTTCATTCTTTATTTTGTTTTTTCCAGGCTTTTACTTTGGGGAAAAAACTAAATCTATCCCTGGCTACCAACCTAGAGGGCATTTGAGGTGGAAAACACCTGTTTTAATTTCCTCAGGCTGAAGATGAACTCAGTCTGAAAACTTCAGCCTGGGAATGATTGATTGTTCTTACCATCTGGGTCCTATATAAAAACAACATGATGAATGCATTGATAACATTAGGGTGCCCTGCACATTTTGTGTGGAACACAACCCTCTGGGCACGTGTTAGCCTTTTTGGAATGTATTCTTGGATCAAGCTCCCCTGTGGGGATTGGTCCAGGAAAGTCTGCATCATAGGTTTAAGGCCTAAACTACTCAGCAAGGTGGGTGTGGTGCTAGGCACAGTGCAGAAGTGGATGTAAGGATGTTTAGGAGTCACTACTGTCCCAAAATGAGGTGCTGTCATAGTTTGGATAAAGTCGAGTGCGAGTTGACCAAGGATTTTATGTGTATCTTTTTGTATTTGGTTATCAAGATCCCATTTCACAAGCCTCCATCCTTGGGGCTGTGCCTCACATGCCTTGTTTTCTCACAGTCTATGCCTTTGAGAGGAAATCGACCTGCTTCAATCAGATTAGCTTCATGTAGCTTGTATCACTTAGTTCATACACTGGCCTTAGTTGTTGCTAATTCTACAAGCACAAAAAGTTATTTATCTAAACTCTGTAGGTGCTTTAAGAGAATTCTCTTTTTTCGCAGCTTGCAAGCTGCAGCGCAAATTTGTCAAAATCGAGAAGCCAGTTGCATTTGAGAAGACAGCAGTAAAATGCTTCTCTGTGGAGCCAGTTCTCCGCTGCGTAGAAGGATGTTCAGCAACAGAGACCGTTTCGGTGTCCGTGGGATTCCACTGCGTCCCGGCCGGTGAGTCTGACGGGGCGTGTTTGTGCACAGCGCAGCCGGTATGTGCGACCGTGACCGAAAAACCGTGAGCTCCACCCTGACAACGCACGAGCCAAAGCCTGAGCTCTTCTTCCTCCTTTCCCGTCCGCAGACTCCGCGCTCAGCCTGGAGGTGCAGCCGCGGCTGGGCCAGAAATCCGAGGACGCCGT
>NW_008683644.1:3628-3945 GCF_000695815.1 Acanthisitta chloris | reverse complement strand
GCTGGGTGCCAAAGGAGTTGAAATTTCATCCAGCTGTAATCAGGAGATGGGAAAGTGGCCCCAGAGCAGCTCAACTTATTTTTAGCTCTGCCTCCGCCCACGGCATCGCCCCACACGACGTCTGGGACAGATCCTACAGGTGGTGGGAACCCTGTGCTCAGGTGCTGGGCAGGGGACAGGGCGGTTAGTGCCACCTGCACATCAGCCACCAGACCCAGAGATGCTGGGGTTCAGGGACTGCTGGGGTTGTGCCAGGTGCTGGAGGTGGCCATGCCGAGCCTGCCACAGCCCCCGCTAGCCCGCCGGGGTGCGAAGCC
>NW_008683644.1:0-3547 GCF_000695815.1 Acanthisitta chloris | reverse complement strand
AGCCGTGGACAATGACCTTCTCCAGGACTCCACGTGGCAGTAGGATTCCAGCCCTGTGGCCAAGGTGCCGTGGGGTCTTTGTGCTCAGACATGTCCAGACGTCCCAACCTACCCAGGTGACAAGGACACGCGGCTGCTTCCCTCTCCACCTCTTCCCCCAGGGCTCTGGGATCGGTCCCCTACATCCCCAGGGATGCCTGCCCAGGATCTGGCACCCCCTGGGGGCACCTCATTCCGTGATGGGCTTTCTGGCTTTTGGTAATATTTTTTTCCTTTTCCTTCTCCAGAAAAGCTCAAGCACCACAAAATCATCTTCGTGGTGGGTAAGTCTGTGTCCGAGTCCTGTCACTGGTGGGGTCAGCCCAGCCCTTTTCCCTGCACCTCTGGGCAGGGGAGCCAGGGATGGAGGCTGAGACTGTGGAGCTGTTCCCAGGCACTGTGGGGTGGCTCCAGCTTGGCTCCTCAGGGCCATGCTGGGATGTACTGGGACCAGGAATACACCTCTGGCCAGGCATGGGGTATCAGCATCTGGGGTGATGTGACAGTAAACACCTGGAGGGATGATGTCCTGGCTGCCATCAGGCAGTGGTGATGTCCTGAGTGCCAGTGGACTGGTGATGGCCAGGTGCCAATGGGACAGTGGTGTCCTGAGTCCTGGATGGGATGCTGATGCCCAGGGTGCCATCAGGCAGTGATGTCCTGAGTGCTGGGGGTCATGATACCTGGGGTGCTGTTGGGACAGGGACATCCCAGTGCTGATGGAGGGGTGGTGATGCCTGGTTGTCAGTGGGACAGTCATGACCTGGGTGGTGATGCCCTGGGTGCCATCAGGGTGTGGTGCCCACATGCCAATTGCCAGCAGCCTGTGCCACCCCCAAACACTTGGCATCCTTCAGCCCACCCCAGGAGCAGTTGTGCCCATCTGGTGCTGGGCTTGGGGACACTAGCCCCCATGTCACTGAGCTCTGAGGAGTCCTGCAGGTCTGCGCTGCAGCTCCCACATACCCCTCCCTTTCCTTACCCATGACTTTGGGGGATGTGTGCCTTGCAGGTGGCCCCGGCTCAGGAAAAGGGACACAGTGTGAGAAGATTGTGCAACCTCTCCACGGGAGATCTGCTGCGGGCAGAGGTCAGCTCGGGCTCGGAGCGGGGCAAGAAGCTGCAGGCCATCATGGAGAAGGGCGAGCTAGTGCCCCTGGTGAGTCCACGGAGGCCACTGGCTGCTGCATGGCAGGGCTGCAGGGGTGGCAGTGAGGACACCAGATATCACAGTAATGGTCAGCGTGTGGCACAGGGGCATCTCTGGTAGGGTTTGCAGCAGGGATTGGGGGTGCTGGGTGTGAGGCACGTTGTTCGTGTCATCCCTAGCAGCTCTGTCCTCCCCTCCCCAGGACACAGTGCTGGACATGCTGCGGGATGCCATGGTAGCCAAAGCAGACGTGTCCAAGGGCTTCCTCATTGATGGCTACCCTCGTGAAGTGAAGCAGGGAGAGGAGTTTGAGAAGAAGGTAAGAGCTGGTGCCATGCCATGCCATACTGTGCAGTGCCACTCACTGCCCTGGCACAGTGGCTGCGTCCAGCAGCAGCCCATCCTCCCTATCCCAGTGAAGATCCCATCCCAACAGGGTCTAAACTGGGCACCACTCCAGCAGGTCCCCCTGCCCCCTCTAGGACAGGCCAGAGGGTGGTGGAAGGGACCAGAATGTCTTCAGGCTAACAGAAGGTGACAACAGTGCAGACCTGATGGTGATGGCACAGAGCCAGGGCTTGATCACAATGTCCCGTTGCCTCCCTCCGCATGGGTCTGGAGGCCACTGGAACAATGTCCCAGTGGTCTCCACACCCATGTGGAGGGAGGAAGAGAATGGCATGGGGATATCTGTGACCCTCATGCTGACCACCACCATCTCCCCAAAGCAAACCAGTCCCACACCAACTCAGCCTGGTGACAATCTGCCCACAGATCGCCCCCCCCACGCTGCTGCTCTACGTGGATGCTGGGAAGGACACAATGGTGAAACGCCTGCTGAAGCGAGGCGAGACCAGTGGGAGGGTGGATGACAATGAGGAGACCATTAAGAAACGTTTGGAGACATACTACAAGGCCACTGAGCCTGTCATTGCCTTCTACAAGAGCAGAGGCATCGTCCGCCAGGTAAGCAGGGACATGGCCAATGCCAGCTCCCTCCAGTTCCACGGCTCAGGGTGTGTGTGGTCACAGGAAGGGGCAAGTGATGGTTGAGGATGATGAGGAAAGAGGGAAAACTGAATCCTGGCTAGTTTGGGTGGGCTTCACCCCTCTCATTCCCAACATGGAGACCCCCTCCAAGGATGGGCTGCACCCCTTTGCCCTAAATGAGCCCCAGTCTCTTCACCCACGGCCAAAATGCATCCTTGGAAGAGCTCCAGTTGGTCTCGCATGAGAGTCCTCGAGTGAGCCCCACAGCTACCCCCTCCATACTCAGCTCAACGCCGAGGGCTCCGTGGACGAGGTTTTCCAGCAGGTCTGCACCCACCTCGACTGCCTGTGAGCAACCCCCAGCCCAAGTCCCCCAGCGCACTCCGGCAGAGACAGCGGAAGCGGCTTTATCCTGTTTTCGTGGACGGAGCCGTGCGGAGGAAATTTCAAGGACATTGTGTTTGGCTCTTTCCCGTCTCTCCCCAGTAAAGTTCACTTTAATGAGCCCAGACTTTATCTTTTTCTTCTGTCGCAGGAAATGAGTTTTTCTTTCCAGAGATTTTTTTTTTTCTCCCCGCTGTCCCCCCCAGCCCCTCTGGAGCTGATTAAGGGCAGGAAGCGGGTGTTTATCCCACCGGGGCAGCGGGATGCTGCATTCGAAGGAAGGGAGGGAGCATCCCAGCTTCCCAGTCCATGGCTTGCAGGGAGCCTGTGGCCACCTCCTACAGCCAATCCCACTCGGCCTGATCCCGATCCAGTCCCTCTTACTGAAACCCCTCGTGCTCTGGAGACATGAGCAGCGTCTGAGCCATGTCCTACACATGTGTTCCTGCCCCTCAGCTATCCTGCTGGCCGCCAGGGCCTGGAGGCAACCGGATTCGGGATGGGGATTTCCACCACTTTCATGCCTTGGCATTTCCTTGTTTCTGTTGGCTGTCAGGGGGTTTTAGGATACTTGGTGGCTGCACTGTGGTGTTCTGGGGAGGCACAATGCCCTAGAGCAGGGTGCTCCCTGCTCTGATGTATCTGGGCACTCACTGCCATGGGTGTCACCTCTCAGCCCTGTCCCCGGGCTAAGGGATGCACTGGGGACACCCAAATGAGCCTGGTCACCAGGCTGGGTGTCCTTGTGGGTGAGGGACAGGGTGGTTGTCCTCAAGGGGGTGAGTCACAGGACCCCAGCAGACTGGCAGTTGAGGGTGCTGGTCTGGGGGACAGGGGTTTGGGGGCTCCCCAGCACCCACAGAGCTGCCCAGGCACGATGGCACAGCAGAGAGGCTGTAGTGAGGCTTGAGACAAACGTTTACCCAGCCCCAGTGAGGGCAGGAGGCAGCAGAGCTGCGACCCCAGCAGGGCCCCCACCACTCA
>NW_008683643.1:333-764 GCF_000695815.1 Acanthisitta chloris | reverse complement strand
GGCACCACGGAGGAGAGCCCAGCCTTCACCGAATTCCTGGACGTGCTGGGTCAGCGGGTGCAGCTACGTGACTTCAAGGGGTGTGTGATGGGGTGCTGGGGGGGGGCACCCACAGACCCGAGGCTCAGGGTGCCTGCTCCCACCCACCCAGGTTTCGTGGGGGGCTGGATGTGACCCATGGGCAGACAGGCAGCGAGTCAGTCTATTGCCACTTCCGCGACAAGGAGATCATGTTCCACGTCTCCACCAAGCTCCCCTACACCGAGGGGGATGCCCAGCAGGTGGGCACCCATGGGTGCTGGGGCAGTGTGGGAGGGTGAGGTGGGGGGGGGAACACATGGGTGCTTGAGGTAGGTGGGGATGTAGGTGGTCCTGGGGCACCCCCATGGGGTGGAAGGTCTGGTGGAACATCTGTGGGTGCTTCAGGGGTG
>NW_008683643.1:0-305 GCF_000695815.1 Acanthisitta chloris | reverse complement strand
GGGTGCTGGGGTACATCTGTGGGCACGAGGACTAGCAGCACACCCCACGGGTGCTAGGGGTGTGTCTGTGGGATGCAGTAAGACACGGGGCACCCATGGGTGCTGGGGTACGTCTGTGGGATGCAGAGGGCCAGCAAGGTACCATGGGTGCCGATGGGAACTGCGGGACGCAGGGAGCTGGCAGAGCACCCGTGAGTGCCAGATCCGTTCCCTTTGGCCCCCTGGTGTGACCACACCGTCCCTCACATCTCGCTGTGCATCCCCACGTCCCCCCGTCCCTGCAGCTGCAGCGGAAGCGCCACATC
>NW_008683642.1:0-3470 GCF_000695815.1 Acanthisitta chloris | reverse complement strand
CTGGGCCTGTTCAGCCTCAAGAAGACAACTAAGAGGGGACCTTCATCAATATGTAATAAGTATCTGAAGGGAGGGTGTCAACAGGATGGAGCCAGGCTCTTCTCGGTGGTGCCAAGCAATAAGACAAGAGGTAACAGGCAGAAACTGATGCACAGGAAGTTTCACCTGAGCATGTTAAGAACTTCTTTACTGTGCAGGTGACCACACACTGGAACAGACTGCCCAGATAAGTTGTGGCGTCTCCCTCACTGGAGAAATTCAAGAACTGTCTGGACACAATCCTGCGCAATGTGCTCTAGGATGACCCAGCTTGAGCAGGGAAGTTGGACCAGATGATCCTACCGCTGGTCCTTTCCACCCTTAACTGTTCTGTGATTCTGCCCCTCTACTCCACACTTGTGAGACTCCACCCAGAGTACTGTATCCAGCTCTGGGGCCCTCAACACAAGAAGAACATGGACCTGTTGAAGCAAGCCCACAGGCCAGGAAGATAGTCTGAGGGCTGGAGCACCTCACCTATGAAAACAG
Organism: Acanthisitta chloris; assembly: GCF_000695815.1. Taxonomy (NCBI): domain Eukaryota; kingdom Metazoa; phylum Chordata; class Aves; order Passeriformes; family Acanthisittidae; genus Acanthisitta; species Acanthisitta chloris. The sequence continues at coordinate 2,942 of NW_008683642.1, read as the reverse complement.
GCTGAGAGAGTTGGGGCTGTTCAGCCTGGAGAAGAGAAGAATGCATGGAGACCTCAGTATAAAGGGATGGAGATGTTCCTGTGGGATGTGGAGTGGCTCCAGAGGAGGCCATGGAGATGCTTCAAGTGCTGGAGCCCCTCTGCCATGGAGCCAGGCTGGGAGAGCTGGGAGTGTCCAGCCTGGAGAAGAGAAGGCTCCAGGGGGACCTCATTGCAACCTTCCAGTACCTAAAGGGGGCCTACAAGAAAGCTGAGAGGGACTTTTAACAAGGTTTTGTAGTGACAGGACAAGGGGGAATGGCTTTAAACTGACAGAGGGCCAATTTAGATTGGAAATTAGGAAGAAATTCTTTACTGTGAGGGTGGTAAGGCACTGGCACAGGTTGCCCAGAGAAGTTGTGGCTGCCCCATCCCTGGAATTGGTTCAAGGCCAGGCTGGATGAAGCTCTGAGTAACCTGGTCTAGTGGAAGGTGTCCCTGCCCATGGCAGGGAGGTTGCAATGATCTTCTAATCTCCCTTCCAACCCAAATAATTTTATGATTTCTGGTGAGTTAAACAAGATTTTGCCTGCTCAGTGCCATTGGTGTTTTTAAATGGGCACTGATTTGTAAAGCATCATAGCTAAATTGTAAAGCTGCCTTAAACAGTCTATTTCCACCTATGAACTAAGTACCAGTTCAGGTAGCTTTCCAGCACACTTAACCCCAGCTTCAGTCTGCCGTGCAGAAGCAAAAGGAAACAACTCATTATCTAACTTATTTGCTCTGCCCTCCAAAGACAGGCAAGATGTCTGATGTGAGCATTTATCCTCCACAAGAAGATCAGAGATAGGCAATGATTTTAACACCAGAAGTTAGACTGAAAAGTAGATTCCTTTATTCACAGACAGGCACCAGAAGTTTCCACAGACCATTCATGACTTTGTTCTAGCTTCTCCTTTCAAAGTAGGCTTCCAAATTACTTCTCACCTCTATCTATGCTAATGCTGATGGAAAGTCAAACTTCAGAGGCTCTCTCTATGAGAATCTTCATCCACTTTGTAGCATATTAAAGCCACCACATAATAGGATTCTGAGCAGTGGTGCCACTGCTATTCTCCACTTAAGAAAAGCAGAACTGCTGCTGTTTCTGTATGTAGCGCAACACCTACCCAAGATGTCCCTGTAGACTCAGCTAAGGAAAGCCTGATGCTGCTTCCCAGCAACTCCCTCTCCCCAAGTTCTCCAAGATGGAACAACATGGTATTTTCAGTCCATTACATGCAAATACCATGCAGACTCTGCATTTACCCTGTTCACAACCCAAACAGGAATGTGCAGAGATTCTGAATTTTATTATTATAATTATTTTTCAAGCTAACTAGGAAAAATTCTGTTGGAAATCCTTACCTGTACGAGTTCCTGGAGTTCTCTCTTTACATCTTCTAGACCACCAATATCTTCCCAGGTAACTTGTGGTACCTCCACCACAGTCTCACGAAGAGCAGAAGGGTTGCTCTGGCTCAGAGCCCACTATCGTTAGAAGAAACAGCATTATATCAATTCTAACATGTTATGTTCACTCACTTCAGATAAGCAATTAGACAATGTACACAAAAGAAAGAAGATTCTCTCTTTACATCTTCTAGACCACCAATATCTTCCCAGGTAACTTGTGGTACCTCCACCACAGTCTCACGAAGAGCAGAAGGGTTGCTCTGGCTCAGAGCCCACTATCGTTAGAAGAAACAGCATTATATCAATTCTAACATGTTATGTTCACTCACTTCAGATAAGCAATTAGACAATGTACACAAAAGAAAGAAGAGCACTCCTGCCCTGAAGTCAGCAATTAGACAATGTACACAAAAGAAAGAAGAGCACTCCTGCATTACCCTGAAGTCATCCATGGTCACAGCCAGTGAGTTCATCACTTCGGCATCGATGGTTTCATCTTCTAGGTCTATGAGATCCATCTTTTTTCTGATAGCCTGAAGAGCAGCTTCTGAGCAAAGAGCAGCCAAGTCAGCACCAACATGGCCATGGGTCTCATTTGACACCTGAAAGCAGAACATTGACTATGACTCTCGGGAATATGAGCAAGCGCTCTGCAAGGGTAACGCATGCTCTGGTCACTCACTCAGAGGTACAATAGAACTCTGAAGGGCAGAAATATTAGTGCTTTGCTGCAAATTCAAGACAAGTGCTATCACATATTTAGCAGGTAAAGACACTGCTGTTCCACTTCCTACTCAAAATCAAAGTTGCAACTGGAATAGTATGCAGAAAGATAACCCTGAGGATTGCAGTTCTTCATTCAGGACAAATATTACATCCATCCAGTATCACCACAATGTTCACCCAGCTCTGTGAGAGCTGTTTCAGGCTTGCTTTATTTTTAAAGAGAATACCAGAGCAAACCCAGGATGACAGTGGCAAGGCACTTCCAGACTGGACTGATACACGTTTGTTTCACTTAGCCATGTCATTCTTCACTAGCGAGTGAAGATTTTTGGTCACTGGTAAACTAGTTAGAAGGAAGCCCAGAGATCACATATTTGCCTAGTTTCATGCTGTCCTAAATGAGCAGAGACAAGCTTTCCTAAGAGCATGCTACTCACCTGTTCCAGATCCACATCATCAGCCAGTTTCATATTTTTTGTGTGGATCTGCAGGATCTCCAGGCGCCCAGTGGCATCTGGGATACCAATATCTACCTCTCTGTCAAAACGACCTGGGGAGTACAAAACATATGTTGAGCTGCTGATTCTGCAAACTAAAGGAGCTGCAGTTGCTGCCTTCCTCTGACACAGAAACATTATGATGAGCCACAAACACATACAATTTCAGAAAATGCCAGAGCTCTGGGTTTCTCTGCAGCATCTATCAGCACAGTAGCACAGACAGATCAGAGAAGGCAGAAAGGCTTATAGACACTTAGGGAAAGTGAGACTACTGTATTAA
>NW_008683641.1:0-812 GCF_000695815.1 Acanthisitta chloris | reverse complement strand
CCTGGGTGTGAAGCAGCTCTGTTCTGCTGTTTGCATCTCGAAGGTGACGTGATTTATAGGAGAAATGGGGAGATGTGGCTGAGACTGCTCAGTTATGTGTGGGGTGGGGAAGCTTGGTATGAGAAAAAGGCAGAGGGTGAAGCATATAGATACATTTTTTCTTCTCCCTCCTCCCCTTTTCTTGCTCAGACTCTGTAGCCTGGACTCTGAATGGAGCCATGCAGCTGAGGAATTACATGAATGTATGGGAGGGAGAGGCTTGTGCAGTATCTCTGTCTCCCTTTGACTGACGCGCTGCTGTTTCAGAGCTAGGATAACTCCCCCGAGGCTAGGCTGAAATAAACTCCAGGATGTGACATAATAATTCTTGATTTTTTTTCTTTTCCCAGTCTCCTTGTATCATACCACTATCCACACCTCTTTTCTTATTCAGTGGGCGATGACCCAGCTGTAGTCTTTCCTATCCAGCCACATTATTCCTAAGTCATGAAAACCCATGCATGAGGAAGTGTAACTGTTGTTTGTTGTCTGATGTGGTGATGTCTGCACTGTCTCCTGGTGTCAGGGAGCCCAGTTGTGGTGGCTGGTGCTCAGCAGCAGCCTCTTGGCAGAGAGTTAATCAGAGGGTCAGGATGCCAGCTGGACCTCTGTTGCATTCCCTATGTGTTCCTGACTTCATGGTGACCTTGGACAAGACCATGGGCTTAGGGACAGTTTTCTGAAGGTGTCATGCTAGGTATACATAAACCTTGGTCTTCTAGAGATCTTTGGAAAGGGCTGAGATGCTGAACTCTAATGCCCAACACTGGTGC
>NW_008683640.1:2568-4195 GCF_000695815.1 Acanthisitta chloris | reverse complement strand
ACAGCAAAAGCAATGGCTTTTTTTGAGGAGAAGAGGCAGAATGACTTTTAGGTCCGAAGTGGTAGACAGCAATTTCTGGGCTGCTTGTTGATTTACTCTTGTGGTATTCAGGAAAGTAAGATGTTTTTTGTAAATGAGCAGCTCACTACCACATAGTCACTCAATGCCCATATTCCTTAGGAAACCAATGTATTGACTTTAATCTGTAGGGCACTTGAAGCCATATGTTGCCTGCTGCAACTTGATTTGACTCCATCAGCCAGGATCATGGAGCCTTTAGGCACTACAAGAAACCAACACCTCCCGCGAGGAAGAGTGGGAGATCCACCCCTGGCATCCCTCACAGCATTAGCATGCAGGATGAATTATGATGATGTCCAGAAGGTAAGCTTCCAGTTCACATTGCTTGCTGGGATTGGGAGAAATTTGAGCTACTGGGAGAAATATTGCATTGCCCCTCAGGGAAGGAATGGTATGGTACTTTTCTCTTAGCCACCTATCCTATATGTTCATATAATCTGTAACTGCTTATCTCACCTATCTCTTTGCAGGCAGGATTGAGATAAAAAAACATGGGAAAATACCACTCTTGTTGCAACACTGAGAGGATTTAAATCCATTTGTAAAAGAAAAGTAGGAAATTATCACAGCTAAGACATTTGTGTTTTAAAGGTGCTCTCTGAGGACTTTGACTGCCACAGTATGAATTTATTATTCATGGTATTAATAGCTAAATTCTAAACTGAATAGGAAATTAACTTTCTTACTTGAGGTTATACTGCAGTAGTAAAGTGATCCTAATTATTTCGAAGACTAAATGCTGTTGTTAGGGATAAATAAGGTTCCAAAAAGAAAGAAATCAATACTACAATGACAAATTTTGAAGATTTCAAATAATAAAACCAGGTACAATGGTTTGTATCAAATACAACAGAAAATCCCTTCAGTGGAACATGTGCAAAGCTGTCTTGAGAGGATACCTCATGCATGCAACTTAAGGAGTAAAAAATATAAATGAAAGAAGAGTGGGTCAAAACATAGCCAAAAATCAGGTCTTTAAGAAATGTGTTGTTGTGCAGAGACATGCAATTTATCTTGTTGGTCTTCTATATGACCTTTCTGCCTCCTGGACTCCATTTCAGAAATCAGTAGAATGATTTTTTCATTAAGTTCAGTTTTCTTTTAACTCATATAGCAGTCACTGAAATAATGGCTTTTTTTACCCCCTACTGTAAAGTTAATTGGCACATCCTTGTTTCACACATTCATTTTATAAATCTTTTAATGCTTCCTCTGATTGTGTCACAGGAAAATGATTTGAGACAAATGGGAGATCTAATCTTCAGATAGCACAGTGTCTGACAGCTGAAGAGAAAGCAAACAAAACCCCAAAATGTACCAGCGGAGGCACCAAACAACTCAGAAGAGATGACTGAAATGCAGAAAGGGCCAGTGGATTCACACCTGAGGGCTGTGTGAAATGCTGAGTGTCCCCTTACCAATGTACTGATACTGTAATAGTGCAGAAAGGGCTAGGCAGTCTTGAATGTTCCTAAGTATGTTTATAGATGAACCCAATTAGCTTTGTGCTAATTAGAGCTGGAGAAGAAAGAGACTGAGAAAGGCA
>NW_008683640.1:0-2549 GCF_000695815.1 Acanthisitta chloris | reverse complement strand
AAGAGGAGTAAGCAAGATGTACCTAATGTCTCTCATGAAGGATAACAGGACAGACTATAAAATGTTATCAACCAGCACACAAGAAAAGAGGGTCAGGGACCTCACCTATTCAGCCAAATGGAAATATGACAGCAATCAATACCTGGAGCAGATTTCAAAAGAGATTTTCAGGTACCTAATCTCACCAGAGGCCAGTGGGAATTGTGCTCCTAAATCCCTTACACACCTACTTTTGCATGGCTATTAAGAAAAAAACCAAACATGTGGCAAGGACTGTAAGTAGCCTAATATTAGCATAAAATGTGCAATGGTGTCATCACTTTAAACTTGTACTCATCATTTGGTAGCTTTGGCTGAGCAGGAGTTTATTATTCATAACTCTAAAATCCACCTCATCTCATTTCATCGTTTGAGCTGTACAATCAATAACTCAAGTATGCATTTGAAGAAGATTTCCAAATTAAGCCAGACACCCTAATGTATAGGACATACCACACCAATTAGTATACACAACAGCTTCTTGGTGAGACAAGATGAGAGCAGCATAGTGATTTGGAGAATATGAATATCATTATACTGAGGAGATGCTTAGAGCAGTAGGTAGGGAATAAGGTTCAAGCACTGGAATTGCTTTTCAGATGTGACATTCAATAGATCCTGGAGATTTGTATCCAGTGCCAGACCCCTGTAAACTGACTGGCAAATTGATGTGTCCTCTATCACCACGCTCTTTCACAGGACACAGTTAAACCCCTAGATACCATTTACAATCAGAGAATTTAAGTCTGGTTTTCCAAACAAACTGCTATGGGAATTTTGCCTTTCATTCATCTTTTGTGCTCTTTGGTGTTCCACATTGTGTAGAATTGAAACCTGTGAAGACACCCGGAGGAACAAACAGAAGTAGCAACTTCCTGTTTCAGCATTCAACTGTTGAGTTACAAATGAGGTGGTGATGGTGTCAGTTCTCTCTTCAAAACCAAGAACTTGCCAGCAGATTCTTACTTCTTGAGAGCATATTGCTTCTGTGAATGGAGGACAACCACGGAGATGGCTTTCTTTAGAAAATAATGTGCCACTGGGCTCAGTCCTCAGCTGACTTCTGCTGATACATTTGCAGTGGTTTGAGCTCAGAACACTGATGTGTACAGAGCATCCAGCTACTTATTATCCAGTACACCCTTTTTCTCAGGTACATCTTACTCAGTTTTAGCTTGCTCAACTGATCTGTGAAAGCAGGGAATTGCAGTACAGCTGGTTTTTTCCAGTGTTGCTTACCTGATGCCGCATGCTTGTTGCAGTGGTTTGAGCTCAGAACACTGATGTGTACAGAGCATCCAGCTACTTATTATCCAGTACACCCTTTTTCTCAGGTACATCTTACTCAGTTTTAGCTTGCTCAACTGATCTGTGAAAGCAGGGAATTGCAGTACAGCTGGTTTTTTCCAGTGTTGCTTACCTGATGCCGCATGCTTGTTTGTGACAGTTTCTGGGAACTGGATGGCAGTGGAGAACATCATCCAATATGATGCAAACAGCAAAACACCTACATTGTGATGATCGATCCAAGATGCTCATCATAAATTTAAACCTCTGTTATAAGTTACTTACCTTCTGCTTTTTGGAGCTCTGGCATAAAATAGCCTTTTTAAACAGGGCCATAAAACTCCTTGTAGTTTATGTCTACTTGCATGTTGAAGACTGTAATCTCTACCTGTGAAATTTGTGATTAGTCTAAGGGCAGCATAAGATCACTTGTCCCTACAATGTCCTGTTCCAAGTCAAAATACAACTGCACTGTGATGTATGTATTTTTTTGTCATTTTGGGTTTTTGTTTGTTTGTTTGTGGTTTATTTCTTTATATTGATGGTTGATTTTTTTGTTGTTAGAGTTTTCTGTTTGGTTTCATTGGGGTTTCCCACAGTATTTATTTATTTATTTTTATTTTTAATACATACCGTGATTGCATTATCTCTGTTAAATATTCGCTGTTCATACTCATGCTTCGCTGTATTAAATGTCTTGGACTAAGGATTCCTGCTAGGACTTCTGACATTATTGATGAACTATTTGAGATGTTATTATTTTCGTTTATTCTGGAAAGTGTGTGTCCTCTAACTTGGAGGGTTGAAAGCACTAGCATTGCCTACTCCTTGGTGTCCTTCCAAGGACTGACATACATGTGGATATGCTGTATGTTGGCTTTGTGACCAAACACCTGGAGACAACTGGCTTTTCTTTTTCTGACCTTGAACATCTCACTCTTATAAATCCCTGGGTCCCATTTACACCTCTGAAGAAAAGCATGTTTACCTTAACACCTGGATTGAAAGGGAAGGGTCTTCCCTAAAGAAATAAAGCTATAGTTTTATTCAGAGAGGACAGTAAGATATTACCCTCCCAGTGGAGACCCCCATTTGCCTCTTTGGCAGCCCAGGCCTGTGTATCCCAACTCCCTGACTAAACAGAGGCTGTAGTAGAATAATCCATGTAGGCTGCAGAGCTGATCCTGCACATAAGATGGAGGGAATGGAGTGCCCAAGGCAGA
>NW_008683639.1:0-1343 GCF_000695815.1 Acanthisitta chloris | reverse complement strand
ACTTCAGCTCAAACCAGCACACCTCACAGAATCTTGACATCTTGACACAAAATACAATGATTTTTAATGTTGAATGGATGTTGAATTGGATAATAACTTCTTAGACAGCTGAGTCACAGGATAACATCTGAATAATTTCAGAGAACACAGACAGATTTCTAGGTTCTGTCTGCTGAGACATGGTTGTGGCAGGAATAGGCATATTGAATAGATTACAACTGCTGCAGGTAAAAATGCCAAGCTGCAAAGATGAGTATGCAAAGGCTATTTTTATGTATGTACCTGAGTGAAATTAATCTGGAAATCTTTGTTTCCAGTCATGAGATTTGGATGCTACCTTGGTGGAGAGTTTAAATCCAGCTGGGTTCAATTAACAGATCAGTTCTTGCACATCAGGATGCAAGTGGGCAGAAGTGCTCGTGAAGGCACTGCAGAAGTAACCCTATGGCAGTGTTTCTGTACCAAGAATTTTAATCCATTTGTTATTTTTTAGTGGAATATACTGGCACTCATGTTAGACCAAGCACAGTGTCCTGTGGAAGAGCTGATCGCCCAGAGAGTAGTGTGATCAATATCATAGACCCAGTTTTGCTGACAAGTGCCATCAATTACTCTAGGAACACGATCTCATTAATTTTTATATGAATGTTCTCTTACCTCTCTCTCCTTTCTTTCAGGAAAGCGAAACGGGAGAAGGAGAACCGGTGGCAGGAAAACATCCGAAGGGAGGAGGAAGAGAAAAAGAAGCGATTGGAGGAAGAACGAATGCAGGAAAAAGTCCAAGAAAAACTGAAAGCTGAAGAAGCTCTGAAGAAAGAAAGGGAAAACAAACAACAACATCTTGCAGAGGAAGAGAAAAATAGGCAAGCCACAATCTTGAGGGAGGCAGAACAACAAAGGCTGAGGCAACTGGAAGAAGATAAAAGAAAGCAAGAACAAATAGCAAAGGAAGCTGAGGAGAGGCGTAAGCAGAACGAAGAAATAAAAAAGATAAAAGAAGCAACCAACTCTCAAGAGGTGGAGAAACACACTTCTAAAATAAATATAAATGAGAAGTTTGCAGATCTGTTGAAACCAACAGAGGGTAAAAGTCTTAAGCCACCCTGGAAAAATGAAGGTAATCTTAGTCTGTTAGATTTTTGTTGTAATGGTTCTTACTTGCCTTAAATGTGTTATTGTTAATATGACACTATGACAGGCTTATTGTCTAAGATATAATTAAAAAACCCCAACAGAATGTTTGATGTCTTTAGTGAGTTATAAATTATCCTATTTATTTAGGTGAGTTCTATCAGTTTTCAGTACCTATGACTGATGATCAGACCCAGCCAGCATTGGTTTAG
>NW_008683638.1:395-621 GCF_000695815.1 Acanthisitta chloris | reverse complement strand
TCAGCCCAGCAGTGGGGGCTGCAGGGTGTGAGCTGGACCAGCCTGGCCCCGAAGCACTGCAAGGCGCAGCACGGACTGGGCACCCTGCGGAGGAGTCTGCAGTGCAGCAGGAGACAAGCTGGGGCATGGCACCGCGTCGTGCCACGCTCGGAGTGACATCCCTGCACCCGCGGCCCCTCGGTGCCGCTGACAATGGGGCAGGGGGGGCTGGGCCGAGCCTGGGCAC
>NW_008683638.1:0-378 GCF_000695815.1 Acanthisitta chloris | reverse complement strand
GGCTGGGCAGAGCCTGGGCACTGGGGTGATTCACATCCCTCACGCCCCATCCTGCCTCCTCCTCCTCCTGCCCCCAGTCCCACCAGCGCCCAGCACTGCTGCCGGGCTGTGCTCATCCCAGTGCTCCCAGTATGGAGCAATCCACAGTGCCAGCGTTGTGCGTGGCGCCTGCTGGGGGGACAGCGTGGGTGTCACTTGGCACGTGTGAGTCCATGCACAGCTCTGTGTGTGCGCGTGTGTGTGCGCACACGTACGTGTGTACCTGTGCAGAGATGTGTCTATGTCCATGCACATGGAGCTGTCTGTGCATGTGTGTGTGCATGTACAAGTGTCTTCATGTACACGGGTGTGCATCTGTGCACAGCTGTGTGTGTGTCC
>NW_008683637.1:0-1774 GCF_000695815.1 Acanthisitta chloris | reverse complement strand
TTTAAATGAGCACTAATACAAGGATTTAAAAAAAAAAATTAAAACCCCAAAGAACAATTAACATGTTCTAAAAGAGGAATAGGCAGATATATTTCTTCAACAGTGGACACACTTTTCCTCACAGGTAATTTCTGCTACACAAGGGCAATAATTAGATGTTAATTTAAAAAAGTATTATGTTAAACATAAACTAATGAATGCATCTTCACATCAAGTAGAGTAATCTTAATATGCTTCATCTTTATGCAAAAATCACAATGAGTATCGAGTGGTTCATAATTTGCTGCAGAAAACTGTGAAAGTAGTGTGTCTCCAGCGTGACTTCATGAAGAAAAATAGGGGCTGCCACTCTGTCAGCTGTTGGCAAATCTCATATAGGAGGAATTTTCCCTGATTCTACATTGCTATCTATGTGCATACAAGTGCACATAAAAAAAAAAATTCCTTTTATCCATTACTAAGTGAGAATTTTAACTGTATGAGAGCCAGGAAACGCTGAATTATATACCCGTATTATCAATCCAGATTAAACTCATCTTTACATTATAAACCTTGCCAGTGTTTCAAGGGACCACAAGTTTTCTGAAGCTTTAAGCTGTAGGATAAGCACTGATATTTATAAAGGAACTAGTCATTTTTTCTGCAAGTCAGATAACTAAACACATAGATAGTCACAAGTTATTTTAAGTGTTGTAAGTGTTGTAAGCTTTGGGTGCAGAACATAGAAAATTTTAAATTTCTTCCGTTGTGAGGTGGATGGAAAACGCTACATGAAAGAAAAACAAATTCTGTGACAAGATTAAAACCTGTTGTAATGCTTGCTCATCTGATTTTAGTTAATACAAAAATATCAAGGTATCTTTTGCAATTTCAGGATATTATATTCCGTAAAAGTAATGATACATCTTTGCCTTCTCAAAACAAGTTCGTTGAAGCTTTTATGAAAGGACAATCACTTTTACTGCAATGATAAATGCTCAAAATATAGATTTTTCAATTTTTAAAGGAACAATTCCTTTTATTATTTAAAGCTAATTGGTAATAAAAAAATGACATATAAAATATTTACTCTAAAGCTCTTCTGAGAATATTGACATCACTGAAAAAGTTTCTTCATGCACTTGGATTCAGCTAAAATGTCTTTCTACCAGAAAAGAAATAAACAAAGCCCAACAAAACCACATCCAACCCAAACAAACAAAAACAAAAAAAACCCCAAACCAAACAAAAAACAAAACAAGCAAACAAACAAACAACATAAACCTGAAGAAGATCCACATATAGCAAGTTCAAAGAGAAATATTCTGCCTCTTGTCTGCTACAAATCATAAGCTATCAAAGCAAGATAAGCAATGAAATCTCTCTGGTTTTATACATAGCCTTCTAGGTAGAAGTAGGTTTAAATGATTTGCTGAATTACCATTTCTTGAAGCTCTCAATGCAATTTCATTAGAAAAATACAAATATAAATGCCAAGATCAGTTCAGCCATTCATATAGGAAGGAGTCAGAATGCCCTGTCCTTTCTCCATGTGCTCGTTTGAAAACAAACCAGTGAGAGACTCCAAGTCCAAAATACTATTTAATAGGGAAAACAAAAAAAACCATGCAACAGTACAGATGATACTGAGAAGTAGACTGAAAGCAGGAATTGAACAGTTAGAGCTGAAAGCATAAAGGATAACTTTACTAATAGCACTATTTCAGCTTAATTAGCAAAATAGCAAGGATTGCATAGTTCAGACAACAAGTTTCACTAATGGTATTGTTTTGAC
>NW_008683636.1:0-438 GCF_000695815.1 Acanthisitta chloris | reverse complement strand
ACACAGGAAAAGAGGGATTGATATAAACTGCACAGGCCTACGCACCAGGCATGGTATGAAAACACACCCAGCCAGGTGGAGCATACAATCCTCTCTTTTCCTGCTTTGAGACCAGACTCTCACTGAACTTACACTGATTTCTCACCATGAGTATCTGACAAGCAAGAGTATTTTTTCCAGTGATGTTTTGAGGAAAGACATCTAAGAAAGTCTTTCCCTTTAGGGCTCTAAACATTGAAGGCACATACAGGACAGTCACACAATCATTATAGATGTGATCTTCCACATTCTCTCAGAGACAGTCTCACCTTTATCTCACCAGGACAAGCGAGGCATGAATTAACACAATGCACACTACAAGAAATCACAGCATACTCCTCTAGATTATTAGCACTTAGAGTACTTATATAATTCCATTAGTTACTGGGTAGTTAATGC
>NW_008683635.1:357-1077 GCF_000695815.1 Acanthisitta chloris | reverse complement strand
GTGGTCCCGGGGGGGTCCTGGGAGGTCCCGGGGGTCTCTAGGGATGTCCCGGTGGTCCCGGGGGAGTCGTGGGGGGGTCCCGGTGGTCCCTAGGGATGTCCCGGTGGATCCCGGTGGTCCCGGTGGATCCCGAGGGTCCCTAGGGAAGTCCTAGTAGATTCCGGAGAGTTCCCGATGCTCCGGTGGATCCCGGGAGGTGTTCCTGGTGTTCCCGGTGGATCCCGGTTTGGGTTCCCGATGCTCCGGTGGATCCCGGGAGGTGTTCCTGGTGTTCCCGGTGGATCCCGGTTTGGGTTCCCGATGCTCCGGTGGATCCCGGGGGTGTCCCTGGTGGGTCCCGCTGGTCCCGGTAAATCCCAGAGAAGTCCCGGTAGAACCCGGCGCGATCCCGGTGTGTCGGTCCCGATGCTCCGGTGTGTCCCGGTGGATCCCGGTGTGTCCCGGTAATTCCCGGTGTGTCGGTCCCGATGCTCCGGTGTGTCCCGGTGGATCCCGGTGTGTCCCGGTAATTCCCGGTGTGTCGGTCCCGACGCTCCGGTGGATCCCGGTGTGTCCCGGTGGGGATGTCTCGATGCTCCGGTGTGTCCCGGTGGATCCCGGTGTGTCCCGGTAATTCCCGGTGTGTCGGTCCCGATGCTCCGGTGTGTCCCGGGGGGTTCCCGGTGTGTCCCGATGTGTATCTCTGGATGCTCCGCTGTGTCCCGGTGGGGATGTCTGGAT
>NW_008683635.1:0-231 GCF_000695815.1 Acanthisitta chloris | reverse complement strand
GATCCGCGTGGGTGTCCCGGTGTGTCCCGGTGCGTCCCGGTGTGTCGGTCCCGATGCTCCGGTGTATCCCGGTGTATCCCGGTGTGTCCCGGTGTATCCCGGTGTGTCCCGGTGTATCCCGGTGTGTCGCGGTGTGTCGGTCCCGACGCTCCCGGTGTGTGTCGGGGCGGGTTCGGGGTATCCCGGTGGGGAATCCCGGGGGAGTCCCGGGGGTGTCCCGGGGGTGTCCCC
>NW_008683634.1:0-805 GCF_000695815.1 Acanthisitta chloris | reverse complement strand
TTTCCATTTGATCAGTACTGACAAAGAAATTTTTACAAATAGTGGGTTAATTTATCAATATTTAGTTCAATGGAATGCCTGCAAGATCTCCTCAGGACAGAAATATTTGACATATCTCCACAGGTAATGGAAACAATCTTGACAAGATGTTTCACTTCTCTACTCTAGATGATTGCTTCAGCATAGGATAGAAGTTTAGAAAAATAAATTTTACCCCTCTTCCAAAAAAGCAAAAAGTCATCCTTTATCTATTCAGTTTTGAGCCTGCTTTCTCTATTATATCACCTGAACCAGGTGTCTACATCACTTTTATCCTATCTAAACAGCTTACTATGAGACATGCTACTGAAGAGCTCTATAAATGATTAACCATAGCTGTGCCATTGCATGTTAGGATGGAGGCTCATTCTTGTCAATTCGGGAGAAATGGAAAAGCTATGGAAAGGAATACACATGTCTACTTGAAAATACTGCGGAAAGTAAGAGTAAGCTTGTATCTTAGTAGGTGAATTCACTTCAGGTTAAAATCTTTTTAGATACCAATTCAGATATGTCAGTATCACTCTAAGTAAGAAAAGTAATTGTGGTCACTATCATGTGCGACAGTTGGGAATTCCATCTCATAAGAGCAGAAATGTGAAGAATTGCCAAGCTATCCACTGGTATCAGTTGAGCTTTTCTGGTCAGTCTAGCCAGAGTCTTATCCTAATTGAGGTCCTGTTTGTAAGTAGCAGTGAAAATGAGGCTCAAAAAGAACTGAAATATCAAGACTTTCCTGTTTTACAGATGTCATTGCACCTCTTTT
>NW_008683633.1:0-14869 GCF_000695815.1 Acanthisitta chloris | reverse complement strand
TTAGCACTGAGCATTTTTAGCTACTGTAGCAAAACTCTGGATATTTTTGTTCACAGCTTGCATTTAGAAAATGTAAAAGAAATAATTTCTGCTTTTAGAATCTTTGGAAATAAATGGAAACAACTAAAAGTTATGATAAAAAATCCCCTTTATTCAGCCTGAAATCCTAGAAATGCACATATATATATATATCATTCAGCCTGAAATCCTAGAAATGCACATATATATATATCAATTAAGTTTTGTGAACAAAGGGTTGCACAAAGTCATTATTCAAAGTACTACTAACAGTCTTCTAGGCAGATGTTATATTTCTCTTTAGCACAGCACCTCTGTAACTGACACATGGAATGTGGTTATTACAATGTAAGATTATGTGATATTGGTGTGTTTGCACTTTTAAAACATTTTCAGGACCCTGTGTATTCAAAGCATCATCCTGAGGCATCAGTTCCAAGAGCTGGTCAGGTTTTGTTCATTGAGTTCACGTGATATGTGAGAAAGGAAATGGTTCAAGCAGAGCTGGTTTTAAATAATACAAGAGTTCCCAGGAGATCAGGCTATCAGCCACTTGGATGCTTGATTGAAAGAAATTGTGGAAACACTGAAACTTAAAATGCAAGTGGGAAATTGAAAATTTTTTAAATACACCAGTCAGGCACTTGGAAATCCATCAAGTATCATTCTGGAATGAAGCTAAGCTCTCAAAATGCCAGTTTACTTTGCAAAATTACTTAAGAAGACTACCAAAAGGTGAGGTGAAATCTAGGCACAGAGCTGCTAACAGCTGATTTTGACAATCAGCATCCCAGAATGGTTGTAAGTGGCAAAATGACCTCTATTTTCTTCCTGTTCAGAATTAGAGTATGCAAACTGAATATTGCTCAAGAGAATAGGAAGTCATGATGTTTATTTTTGGTTTAAAAAAAAAAAACAAATGATGTTTATTTTTGGTTTAAAAAAAAACCCCAAATCAGAACAGTAAACTTCAGTGGCTTAGCTGAAGGGCCAAATTGCTATTACCAGAGCTCAGTTGGGTGTGCAGGAGCTGAAATGTGTTTCACAGCTCTAGGAGAAAGGAGTAGTTGTCTGTAGGAAACTTCAAAAAAACAGGAATTTTTTCATTCAAAAACTATCTGGGAGCCTGTAGGTGCTAACAGCTCATTGGAGCAATAGGTAATGGAAAAAAATCCTCTGTGAAGTCTTTACAAACACTTTCTGACATGCTGTGTATGGATGGCTTGATGTGCACCAAATTCCTCCTCTTACTAGTTCCTATTTTAAGATTCAGCATTGCTAAAAGCATTGTCAAATTTATTTTAGAGACTTGGGGACAAAATTTCCACATATTACTGAATGCCATCCCAAAGCAGGGACATAGAAGTCTTACAGACACAGCAATAATTCAGTAGCTGGTGCTCAACTTTGTGAGTGTAATGAAGTCAAAACAGAAGAGTTGGTATCTGGCTCCTGGCTACAAAGGCTTGTCACAGACAAACCAGAGTCACTCTGCCTCTGGCTGACTGTTAACAAGAGAGGAGGCCTTGCCTCCACTGTTAGTAGCCCAGCATCAGTTCAGGCTCCCCCTCCTTCCCTGCTACTGGCTTGTCATTGTAACAGGACTGACACAAATACAAGACAAAGAAGAAAAAAAATAGTTCTGCTTTTTCTTCTGTATGCAGCCAAATAATATGTTATGTAAACAGTGTTTAAAAACAGAAGGTACTGTCCACAAGTGCTGAAGTGCTGCCTCCCTTGCTAGAGACATGCAGCAGCTGTTACTATCTTGTAACCACAAAGGAAATCTCATGGTCCAGTTGACTACATCAACAAACTGCAGAATTTTGGGTTTGTATCAGTCATCAGATCTGTGAGTCCAGTGAAGACATGAGAGGCTGTGGGGTTTGTGCATGAGGTAGCAAAAAATTATAGAAATATACATATGCTTTGATAAGTACAAGATTGTTGTTTTGAAGCTCACCAACATTCATGACTAACACGAATATTTTAAAATAATGCTTCTGAATATTCCTTTCATTTAAATAAACTCTGTAATTGCCTTCAAGCCCTTTTTGCTATTTTCAAGTCTCACACATCCATGCAGCATTGCAGTTCAATTGACACACTTCTTCAACCATGATGCCTTTGCACCTTGGAGAGAGAAAAAAAAAATAAATTAAAACCAGACTTTAATGACGAAGCCTGCTTTTATGATAAAGCTTATGAAACAATTTTAATGAATCTCTGCTTTCCTGATATGTAGAATCACAACATTAAGTTAAATTGTGCATAAAGCTTTTTTGTTTCTTTACAAAAACGTGCCATTTTGATCAATGTACGATACAGCCCTGTCTGACTGTGCAGCAATATATAGTTTCTAGATTAGAAATACAATAATGCTTTGCAGGACATATTTATGTAAGCATTTAAATCAAAATTATTTCTCTCTTTAGGTCACATTTTGGAAATATATATTGCAAACATTATTGTCATAGGATGCGTAGTTTTCTGTTTTCAAAATATGTATAAGCAATTCTTCATTTGGATTTCTGAAACACATCTGCCCCATCTCTCAATTCTGCTGGCACCAGAAAAGTGTCTAAATACACTGAAGTTCAAAGAAGAGAAACACCACAGATGATGCAAGAACAGAATGCTTTTACTTCAGATGTCACAAAATGTAATTAAATTACTCCAGTAGTGACTATCAGCACTCAGGCAAGGGAATTCAACAGAAAATTGCATGACAAAACAGAGAAATTATCATCATTCCCTATGATGCCAAAAGGAAAGCTGCTCCCAAGTTACACTTGGGGATCAGGAGCATTTGTCTGAGACAGGGATGAACTGAGTGCCAGTATTATTAGTTAGTTGGGAGAAGATCAGGGCTTGACTTGAAGAAAATTAAGAAAGTCAGCAGTGAGATATTCTTTCTTAAAATGTGGCCAGATGCTGGAGAAGAGAATAGTGATTGTTGCAAAAAAGATAGTTACCAATTCCTTATGCAGGAACTTAGGGAATGACAAGCGATATTCAGGTCAATTTGAAACAAAGGAAATTTACATTAGGTGTTGAGAACAATTCTGCAAGTACTGGAGCCTAAAAATTACTGGATAGATCTTAGGAATTTCATTAATTTTACGTCACTGCAGACTGGAAGGAAGAAATCAGCCAAAATACAAATTTGGTGCATATTGTGCTGCTTCACTGGGCAAGGGTGGACTGCATAATGACTCCCAAATCACTGTGATGGTGTTTTGACTCTATATGTACCTGAATTTTCTTCCCACAGAGGACTCCAGTATAACCTGGACGACAAGAGCACACATTGGGCAATACACACTTGCCTCCGAACAGACACTTCTGGTTGCACACAGCTAAAACAAGAGAGGTACATAGGTGGTTTTATTCATACAAACACCTTGGTGAAGGAAAAGTGGCTACTACCTCTGTATACTTCCTCTGCTTGCTTATAGGACCCAAGAACTTGGTAGGTATTTTCATAGGGAAACACCCCCCAGTGTAAGGAGACTTGAAGGTTATATGGCGCCAACAATGTTCTTATGCCTATTCCATCCCCCTTATGCTTTGATCCAGATTTAACTGAGGAACATGCTGGGCATGAATATGACTGAACAAGGAACACAAGTAAAGTGTTTTCTAACACTATTTCAAGCTATTGCAATGGCCTCTCAGGGCTGGTGCAGCAGCTTTAGTGTTAGACCAAGACACCACATCCTGCCATGGTCCCAGACTGCCATCATATCCTGGAGGGCTTCAGAGCAGCCAGAGGAATTTACTCTTTATGCTGCCATTGACACAGATTTGGGTTAGAATATAACCAAGGCATTGGACTTCCAGGGAGTACTTATGGCTGAAGTATTCTGGACTCTGCTGAAGCAAGATGTTTCAGGTCACATCATTCTTACGTGATTGACACTGGATTCCTTCCCACTGCGGAGGACAATGACATGTACTTGGTCCAATACACTCCCCACCATTCTTACAGTCCTGAAGACAGATTGCTGCACAAACATCATCACAAAGTTTGGTTATATCCCAAGTGATCACTTGACTTATTAATCAGAGTTCAGGATGCCTGTGAGAGGTTGAATGCTTTCCATACACAAGAGTCATATCATCTTCACTGAAAAATCCATCTAAGATTGACAGGATATTAAAGAAGAGAGGCAACTAGAAACCAAAAGCCCTACAGCTTTGAGATGTTCTGCTGCATCATGGATTGCTACAAAAGCCTAAGATACTGAATTAACACCACTAAACAAGTTTAATTTTTCCCATTTTACTTTCCTAAAACCCACACCTTGGTGAGAGATCTTTTGTCTGTCATGCAACTGAACACATGGTGAATCAGCTCAGGAACATTCGACCCACAGTTATTTTCTAAGACCCATTTTTCTGCACATTGATCCCTGCTTATTAAGCCATAATCTAACCTGCTATTATTTCCATTCATTAGCTGCCTATTTAATAATCAAATCTGTCTTCCACAGTGTCCAAGAATATCTCACCCCTGTCAATACTCGTAATATTTTAAAACAAAAAAAAAATACCCAACAACTTTCCAATAATTACAGAAAGCAATACAGGGAAAATTGGTTTTCCTCCATGCCATTAGAGAGCTCATTTCCCACATCAATTCCTGAGCCTCGGGTGAGTACTACGACAGACAGTAACACTTTAGCTATGGGATTTCTACCACCCATCCTCATACTGATTTTCATGCAGACTGTGCTTTTCTCCATGCTGGCACATTTTATTTATGCACCATCAATATCTTCATTAAGATACAATGTGACCCACAGATGTGCTACCATCACAGTCCTATTTCTACCTCTCCTAAAGAGCTTTTCCCCATTGCATCTTCTATTCCAATTGTTTCCTACTGTTTCCAATCTTTCACTGAACTTCTTTTTCTATAATATCTGGTTTTATATCCTACAACACAAATTGAATTTCTTTCACTTTATTGACTCAGCTCTTTGCAGAAATACAGATGTTTCTTATTTAGGCAATAATTAAGAAAGAAAAGTAATATTTGCTATACAAGAATTTAAAAGGTATTTTGGGCCATGATTTAGCCTAAGAACTACATAGTATTAGTTCTCCATCCTAAATTTTGCTGCTAAGTTGTAGACCACTATTTTTTCAGTGTGTGTATATTCATATGTTCTTTGACACTAACTTCATGTTATTTGTGTGGACATAGTTGTCCTAAGTCATATATTACTTTCAATGTAAAGTTCTCCTGTTAACTACAAGGTACTTACGAGTGTTACATCTTTTTCCTCTCCATCCTGAAGCACAAGAACAGATGTTTGGGCCTACACATCTTCCTCCATTCATGCACCTAGGCTCACAGATGCCTTAAAATCAAAAACATCTTCTGTTGAATATGTTTAACTGATTACAGAATAATTTATTGGTTATTTTTGGATCCTGGAGAGATTTTAACACTGGCTTACTTTTTTCACATCTTCTGCCTGTGTAACCATCAGGACAAGTACAGACATTATTTCTCATGCAATGACCACCATTCTTACAAGGTGGGCTGCAGACAGCTGAAAGATATGAACAGGAGGAAAAGTTTGCATTTTGTTTGACTTAATGATTTACTTTCAGAAAACAAAGTGCAGAACTAGGATTCTGACAGCTTGCATAGACATTCAGCACTATCAGGCCTGTCTTGTAAAAATCCTATTAATCTGGTTTGGTGACAACATCAATAGTAAAGACAAAATCAGATAAAAAAGGATCAAGGTTGGCAACAGTATGTGTACATGAATAACCAGACAAGATGAAATATATAATGGAACTGTATAAACGCTCCTCAAATATTGAGTGGAAAACAAGACAAATTCTGAGTCTACCTTCTTCTTGGGTACTCACTGAATCAGCCACAAAACCTGAAAAATAACATAATCTCTGTTTTGCACCACTTCTCAGGTATATGACTTGATTGTTAATTTTGCATATTAATGTTTTCTCACAGATTTCCTCATAACAGCAGCTAAGGGGTCGGGAAAGAGAAAAAAGAAAATATTACCATTCTGACATTGAGCACCAAAGAATCCATGTGGACAGAGGCAAACATCTGGCTTGGTACAGGAACCACCATTGAGACACACAGGATCACACATTGCTGCAGAAATAGGGTCAGGAAGAGTGGGAAGCATGACATCCAAATAAAATCTATAAAATATGTATGTCTGTTGCAAGGACAGGAATTAAACCCCTAAGAGAACTGTAGGGTAATGCCTTTCCCATAGAAGCTTTACCCAAAATTAAAGGATTAGTGTTAGATTTCAAGAGGTGCTGCTGGCAGCAGAACTAACATGCAGATACACAGGAGTGCAGGGGCTCTGCAGCATTAAGTGGCTGCAGCAGTAAGTGCTCCCATAGTTCCAAATATTGGAGGTCCTATGGACATTCTTCCAGGAACATGGAAGTTGGAGGAGTGTTACCTGTACTGCATGTAGGTCCATACCACCCAGGTTTGCACTGACAGATGTCTGGAGTGAGACACTGACCACCATTTTCACAGTGTCTGTTGCAAACCACTTCCATCCAAGAAGTTGGGCAAAAACAAAGGAGACAGGGCAGGGGAGGAAATGGAGGGAGAGAAAGACATATGTTACCAATTATGTTTGATTAATTTTTCAGTTCTTTTCCAAATATTAACACTGGAAATAACATAAGATTCCACTAGTTGAAGAGGAATTGTTGAACAGATTAATCCAGTCTCAAAGTCATAATAGCTAGCACCAGACAACAAAAGTAAATAAAAAAATCTTTCCATGGTCTGGTTATATTCAGTGTTAAAAATCTAGAAAATTTCAACAAAATTCTAAAACAGATGGCATATGCAATACTGAGACAAGTGGACCATATTACATGATGGATTTGATGGACTCCAGGAAAGTTCACTCAAATATCCTCCATCACAAATGCAGCAAATGCAGCTCCATTCATAAAGTGACATGAGACTAACAAGTAAAGATATTAAAATATCATGGCCAGGGAAAACCATGAATTACTTCTTCAGGACAGCACCTCATTCTCTTTAGCACTGCTTAGCAAAGACCAGCATTTTGTTTTTGTTGTTGCAACTGACAGTAGAGCAAGAAAAAGTGAAAAGTCCTTTAATTTGAGGAGGTGACGAACAAAGGGCTTTCTCAATTCATAGTCAATAATGCAATGGTATGTTCAGGCGAATGATATATAAAGAGCGTGTCTAAATTTGGACTCTCTGAAGGATAAAAATTACCAGTATGAAATCTACCCAAAATTTGGACTTGATGAATTGTAGCGTGTAGAATATCTAAAGACAATTTATGTGAGACTAATTAATTCCAATCTTTCAGCTATGATCACAGCAAATTTTCCAATTTTCAGGCCAGGTAAAAAGGAAAAGACCCCATAATGTGGCTCTGAATTGAGTTTTCCTGTATCCCAATTTTTCTGACATGACATTCAGCAATACCAACTTCTGAATGTACTCCAGGGTCTAACCAATCTGAGATGACAGAAATTAAAAATCTGTAAGGACATATGAAACATCTGTGTTTTTTTCTGAAGGCAGTATCACACACACAATGTACTCAATGTTTCCAGTTTTGTGAATCATAAATAATAAATTATTTGTAACTTTTATAGTGCATGATGTTTTCAAAGGTACGTGCAAATATTATCTAATGTTCAAAAAGCCCAAGTATGGGAGCCTTCAGAGAGGCACAGGTATTATGTCATTTGCTAACATTAGACAGAGGGCATCAAAAATTTAAACCATAATTTGCTTTCTTGCTCCTGAATAGCAGGATAAATGTTCTGTACTTTTCCCTTATGCTCTTTTGCTTACTTGTATCACATCTTGGTCCCACAAAACCATATGGGCAGGTGCAGAGATTTCCGGCCAGGCACGTGCCTCCGTTTTGACAAGGTGGTTTACAATGTGCTGCAGATATGGAATCATGTTATTCAAGAAACCACCTCTAGAAAGATGCATTGATTGGTTATGCTTTATAAAAAGGGAAATATTATTAACTGATAGTGAGCAAAGAAATGGAAATAAAATATGATGACATATGCAATGCCTTTTGACAAGACTAAGTAACAAGAGCAACTTCATTCCAACAGTACACAGAGTTCCTACAGTGGTGGTCACCCTGAAGAAAATAAACCTGACACAATTTCCAGACAGTATTTCCCACTCTTCTGGAGTGTTTAGCTTAGAGGCAACTACATTGACTGGTGAGCCCCTCAACTTACTGTGAAAGCTAAATTTAGGAATATCTGATCACAAGCAACACTTACTATGTATATAAGAAAATTAGGAGATATACCAACATGTTACTCAAGAGTTCTGTTAAAGTAAAATGAACACACCTCTTTGCTGTCAGAATGAACACCACATCCTTTGGGTATTTATGGATTCAAAGGTGAAAAATACTCTATTTACCTTCCTCACAGGTGGAGCCACTGTATCCTGGTAGACATTCACAGACATTGGGCTTAATGCACTTCCCATGGTTTTTGCAACCAGGTCTGCATACAGCTGTGCAAAAAAACAACAGCACTTTTCAAATCATTAATTTGTGCATATGAGTTACCACAGGCAAAATCAAAATGACATACTCACCAGCCTGACAATTATAACCAACATAACCAGGCTTGCATTTACAAATATTGGGTGCCACACACTCCATATTTTTGCCACATGGGTGTCTACACCTTGCTGAAAGGCAATGAAGAAAACAAAGAAAGGAATAAGGAAAATGAAAGTGGCATTTCAGCACAACTGTCTTGCTCATTGTAATGAACAGATCACACAGAATTCATTACGTCCCTGCCTGTAAATGGGGAGCCTAAAACAGATCAGAAAAATATTTTTAAGTGCATCTTTACAACTAAAAGCTTGTAGGCTATGCCAGTATTAATAATGAAAATGAGAAAATTCAATATACCATGCTTTTCACTGATTATACAGTAAAAATATACTTTCAAGTTAAAAACACATCTCAAGTTCTTTTCTTCAAAGCATTTAAGTGCTTTCATTTGTAATACCTCTGCAAGTGAAGCCATCTCCATAATAACCATAAGGACAACGACCGCACCTGGCAGTTCCATCCTGACTTGGCTCACAAGATACACCAGGAAAACAGGGTAAATCAGTACAGGTTACTGCTTTAGGAATCACTATTTCACTCAACTCTTCAGGAAGCAATTTTGGTGGCACAGTGACTTCAACAAGGGCAAAAGGTAAAGGACTTGCTTTATGCTTGGCTAATTGGTGCAGAACTCTGTGAGCATTTCCACCTTTGAATTCTTTGTTTGGCAAGGGAAGTCCTTTGCTTGTATTTGCTCTGCTGCTAGGAGATATCTTCCTGCTGGTCTCAAAATAGCTGTAAGCCTCAACTTGTGCCCTTGTTTTCTTCTCAGGTGATACAGCATGGCTCCTTGAAGGTGCAGTCATCACAGCATGTACTGAAGAACTCTCTTCCGTGTCAGCGAGGTGACCACTGATGGCACTGAGAGCGTGAGCAATGTTTCCAGTAATGGCAGGTTGTACAGAAGCACTTCTCTGGGAATTAAGTGACTTCTGTGCAGTGATTGTTTTTGTGGAGGCTGGTGGCATGCTGCCACTGACCACTTCTGTAGGAATAAATCTCTCTGGGACATCTGTAGAACTCAGAATATAACCTGAGTTGCTTAAAGCCTTCTCAAAGGATGATTGCTGAAAACCTACAGCGTGTTAGAAAGAAAAGGGGGAAAAGGTATGTGAATATTATCAGACTTTTTTTTCCTTCTGAGGGTGGGGAATGTTTTCTGAACATATACAGCCCATTCACTCTCTGCTTCAGGAAGTCTCTCCATGTGCTGTGTTAGAATGTAAGCATGCAATAGAACCTAGCTGGCAGAACTAGAGAAGATCAAAGTATTCTGGTTACATCCCTTCCCACCCTCACCATGGCCTACTCTTGGCTGAAAGATAAGGAACAAGCACTATATATATGAGATGCATTTAATTAGTGGGGTGTTTCATGTGTTTTATGAACAAGAGAGACTGACTCAGCCTCCTTGTTGAAAGGAGTGCAAAGTGAATGAAAAGTTCTTCATAATCTGCCCAGGAAAAGTGGGTTGTGTGTGGAAAGGAGTATGCCACTGTAACCCCAAACTGGCAGAATGCCATATGTGGGCTTTTAGCAGCATGGGCCAGAGGAGGACTGAGACCCTAACCCATTTATAAATAATGATGCTAGAAAATAGTCTACAAAAGATTAAATTTTACTGAATCATATTACAGAGTGCTGTCTCCCACTGCTGAAAAGTAAACCATTTTGCAGCTGATGAAAAATTATCCAGCACTGGCAGCAGAGTGAGAGAGTCTTCCTTCTCCCCCAGCAACAATTCAGAGATGAAGGGAAAAGACACAGGAGAATTTCCCACAAAGAGAGCCCCAGCATGCACAGACCTGGAAATGCCAGCAACAGCATTTACACAGTTTTGGAATAAAGACATTCATTTGCCATATCCTTCACCTTTCCTTTGAGTTAAAGTAGGAAAATGGCATTCAACATAATGCCATAAACTTTTGCTTATCTCATATAACAGATGTCCCTATCCCCATGTTACCTATTTTATGTCAGTGGTTAGTCACTGAAACAAAAGGCAACTGTAAGAGTGCCATACATCACACTGTTAATAAAATGACTTGACTGACCCAAGGGATTTTTTCATATTGACATTTCAGTCTCATTTTTCTGATCAGAATAATACCCCAGTAATGAATTAAATTGTGTCAAACTGAAAAATTAAAGTGAATAACATAAAACTGACTAGAACCTTTATTTGCCAGCTATATTCTTATCAGTGTGTGAATCAGAAATTCCATTTTCTCCATGAAAAAAATCACCTTTATTCCCTCCAATTTCTCCTGTGGAACCCTTCCTTTCAACATCAGTTTCTTCAAAGCTTTCTAAAAAGAAAAGATGTGAAGGTGCATTAGTAGTGCACAGAAGTAGCTACATTTGTTTCAATTTTAAATAAATCACAGAGTTAAAGTTTTGGTACATAAAACCAACTCAAAATTCAGAAAGTAGATAAGAAGTAAAAAATGTTTCTAAAAGGTTTTCAACAAAGTATTGCAAAAAGACAAGTTATTCTGTAATTGCATTGTAAATAAATGTTTGGGCACCTTATTTGGCAAATGCCTTGATTTGGGAAATAGTTATATGTTAATCAACCTAACAGGATTTCTCATATTATGAAAATAATGAAGAAAAAAACCCCAAAACATTTAATTGTATTCTACTTTGATATTAAAGAATTGGGGTGTTTAGTCTATGTGTTTTTCTAGTCACTTGAATAAGTGTTTTACAGCTATGTGACCCAGTGCAGTCTAACATTGCCATCACCAGAGACACAGTCCTGTTTTGTTGACTACAGAAAAGAGTTCTTAGTTACCATTAGAAACATTAAGCACAAACAAAGATATTTATTTGAATGACAATAAGATAATAGCATTCTTCTGAAAAACAAATAGTTTTACCATAACATGACTTCCCATCTCCTTGCAGATTATTTGGGCATGGACCACAATAGTAAGAACCAAAAGTATTGAAGCAAAATACACCAAGGAAACAAGGACTGGATGCACATTCATCCACATCATCTTGACAATTTTCACCTGCATTGAAATAGAGATTTAATGCTTTTTATAATATTGTGTCACTCGACTGTGATGGTGTGTTTATAAAAGATAAAAGTACAATGTATGCAAGTGCTGAAATACAAAAAAAAAAAAAGAGCATCTATTAAGTGCAACCAAGGTATTTCAGTACATCTAATAAGAACAGCTGACTAGGTTTGCTATTCACATTTTTTTCATCCTGTATCAAGTATCTTGACTATAGCAGAACATGGAGAGGATGGGCTGTGGGGACTATAGGTTTATCTGCAGGAGGAATCACACTGTAACAAAACTCATTGCTCCTATGTTTCACCATGTTGCTGAGTTTACCTCTGCAGAGGAAAACAATGGGAATTTGCTTTCATAATAAACTAAAATAAGCACGGTATCCATGCAACAAAGGTCTTGAAATATATAGATTTATCACAAAACCACAAATTTTTTCCATAATCTAACAGTAAGCTATTTGTAGTCAGAAATTAAAAACAAAATAGTAGACATAGAGCTAGAAACTCCTGTTTATCACTAAAAGTGATAAATGTGTGTAAATAAAGTAGCAATTTACCTTGAAGTTCAGGTGGACATTCACAGTAATAGCTGTTTATTCCATCCACACATCTGCCAATACCACACTGGTTGAGTTTACAGTCATCAGTATTCACTTGACAGCGATCACCTTCAAATCCAGCCACACACACACAAAGATATCTTCCACTTCCAGGTGGGAAATTAATGTTTGTCACACACGAGCCATTATTTAGGCAATCACATGATTTTACACTGACCTACAAGACATGCCCAATAAGACAGTTTTCTTTTTTTAAATGAACTAGCAATGAGTTCTGTAATTAGATATCTTAAACACCTTCCTAGTAGGTGTCATTTTACTGTAATAGTCATTACCTCTATTTCGACCTTAGTCGTTGCATTGCAGTCATCTGTCAAAGAAAACGTTAATTTATGGAGATTCATAGACACAGCTTTCCAGAAAAGGAGACCTGATGGGGAAAGACTGGCACCTTCTGGACCAGAATCCAATGTGAAATGAATGGCAGAACCCTCTGGATCTGAAGCCAAAAACTGATATACAAAATCTTCTCCATAAAAAGTCTGTAGCACACCCTGAAAAGTGTCAAGCACTGGAGGCTGGTTGTCTGTAACAAAGGAGATATTTTCCTCTTTTAAGCAAAAGTTGCAATATACTTATAAAAATTAAGAGGAACATATCTTTCTATTAAGGAAGTCATGTGTAATTATTTCTCTTGAATTCTAATGTAATTTGAATGGCACACAGAAAACACTTGATATTTTCACTGTAACTGTAGCAATATAACTGAGAAATTACTTATACTACACAAGACCTTGTAACAATGCACTGCATCTATATGTAGAAACACCCTCAGAATTTATCAAATTAACCATTGTATTTTAACTATACAGAGAGAGTTTGCAGATGAAAGTACAGGAAGCCATAAAACTCAGAGGTGACTGCCATTTCCTTTAACAAATGAATATTGTTAAGCAATATTTTGGAATGGCTACAGTGGCTGTCTTGGCAAAACTGACCACAGGTAAGAACTTACTCACAGGTAAGTCTATTTAGATGCCTGCACTGTTGAGCTCTAATCTATTTGGCAGGAATAACTATATTTCTAGAGACACCAGGTGAAAACAAACAAACAAAGGCCCAGCACCAGGACAGGTTCTGTGAAAGAGATAAGCAGATGCCCTGAGGAGAGTATAGGTTTTGAATCTGGGACATAAGGAGGTCATTAAGATTGCTACATTTTGGCTTACAGTGAAGTGACTGCTCCAAGCAGGAATCCACCCACTGGGGCTAAAACCATGAAGGAAGAAGCTGTAATCAGTGTTGCAGCTGTCCACACTGTAGCAGAGGTTCTGCTCCTTAGTTTTGGGGCATTGCTTCTGATTTACATTCTTCTTTCATTTCTGACTTTGGCATTACTGAATTCTGGTCCATGGCTGTAACATGGAAATCCCTTGACTCCCTGACTACTGGATGAGTTTCATTTGATTCCTTTCATTCAGGGTTCATTCTTTTGGAATAGGTGTAGCTACCTTGGCTTTCAGTACAAGTTTGAACCAGGACAAGATTCACCAAGACAGGCACCAGAAATCTCATTCAGACAGGACTCTTGCCAATGAAGGCAGAGTGTTGCCAGCATGTTCACCCATTAAAACAGCAATGGAGTGCTTGTATTTGTAATGTTATGGATTTGGGTTGATAGGACAGGCTGGATGGCTAACAGTAAAGAGACATTACACTTGATGAAGGGACCAACATGATATGTATAACCAACGACTAAAATCTGAGACAAAAGAGCTACAACTCCTAGGTTAGAACTTTGTACTACAGAAAAGAAAAATTTTAAAAATTGAGGTCTTCTTTCCATAGTATAGTTTTTAACTGGACTGAAGTATGACAGTCTTGGATATCCTTTTAAGTATTTGTTTAGGCCATGAACATACGCCACCAATGTAGAAGATGTCCATAATAAATAAGATGACATTTAATTCAATTTGTGATCTCCTCTTGTTTGTTATCAGAATAATTTGTAGAAAAATGCCTTTTATACCTGTATGTTGAAGAAAATCATATGTGGATGTAGCTGTGCTAAATATCAAAAGACCCCAAACTGCCAATTAGATTGAAATCTGTTAATTTTCTTTAGTTACTTATAACGGCTACTGGGGGAGAGTCAGGAAAGAATATTTTAAAAGCCTGAGTTTTACATTTAAGGTCTGGAAAACAAACCATCATTTTCAGAAATTAGGAGAAATGTCAGATGAAAACCAAGATCAAATGACAACCTTTAAGGGAAACGCTTAACCAGTTAAACTTAAAACATCTCTCTTTCCATAAGTTTAAGAAGTTAGTAGACTTTCAACTTCTTGCTATTAAAAGGAACTACTTAGAACTTACTTTCAACAACTGACCAAGTTAACTTTGATATGTCAGGTCTGCAGAGTAAGCAAGGGCTGGTTGGATTTGTGTCTCCTTCACCATAACAGAGTCCATTTATGTTGCATGTTTTCTCCTTTTAGAGAAATGACAATGTGATTCATTAATATTTTTATTATCAAATTGGTTATGAATTTGTTAAGTGTGAAATAAAATCATAGAATCATAGAATCATA
>NW_008683632.1:377-2368 GCF_000695815.1 Acanthisitta chloris | reverse complement strand
GCGGCGCCGCGAGGACTCGGGCATGCGGGCAATGCGGTGCATGGCAAAGCCCAGGTAGAGCACCGATGGCATGGCCACCATGATGATCTGAAAGATCCAGAAACGAACATGGGAGAGGGGGGCGAAGGCGTCGTAGCAGACATTCTCACAGCCCGGCTGCTGTGTGTTGCAGACAAACTTGCTCTGCTCATCATAGTAGATGGACTCTCCCCCCACAGCCGTCAGCACGATGCGGAAGACGATGAGGACGGTCAGCCAGATCTTGCCCACGAAGGTCGAGTGGTTGTTGATCTCCTCCAGGAGCCGCGTCAAAAAACTCCAGCTCATCCTGGCCAGGGAATTGACTCAAACCCTGCTGCGAAGGGGCAGGAAAACACACGCTGAGCACATCCGCATGCACTTCACCAGGATGTCCCAGTCCACTAGCTGTCACAGCAGCTCTGTCCTGCTCCCTCTCTCAGCACCAACAACCCTTCCTTACCCACTCAAAGACCCATAAACACAGCCCTGCTCAGGCAGTTGTCTCCCCAGAACTTCATTCCCTGCCCAGCACTGCCTCCCCATGTTCCCATCTGCAACCTGCTCCCACCCTGCCATCATCCAGGCGGGTGGAGGGGACCCAGGGAAAGGCTTGGACACTCCATTCCCCTGTAGAGACGCATCTAGGGGAAGAGTCAGCACAGCCACAGCGAGGGTAAACACAGCAATACAGGGCAGCACCAGCTGGTGACTGAGGAGACAGTCGGGGCAGAACCCCCTCCTCTGCCCCTGGTGCCACAGCACCTACTTGTCATCTGGTCCTGGGCAGGTCCTCAACCAGTGCCACAACCTGCAACAGCACCCACACCCTCTCATGGGGGTCCACAGGGCCCTGGAGGAAGGCAACATGTGGCAGCCCCACTGGCCCACTGCAGTTGCCAGCCCTGAGCCCTGAATGAGGGCACCATCATGATGGTGATCCCCTGAGCAGCATCCCCCACCACATGCTTGTGAGTCAGGTTCTCTGTGCCCCATAGAGCTCTCCCCCAAGGGCCAGCAGAGATGCGGCATCACTCTGCCCCACCAAACCTCCATGCTGTGCCCTCTCTCCCGTGGGAGTCCCAGCCTCCAAAGCCCTTGGTGGCGGGTACTGAGAGCATCCTGCAGCCCAACGGCAAGGGCTGGCAGGTAGAATGGAATAGGAGGCAGGAGAGCAATGCAAGGGGCAGCATGGGGCAGCCAAGGAATTGCATAAAGTCCTGGCGAAGTGGCTGACACCAGAGATTGGGGAGGAAATTACAAGGACCATGTTGTAGCTCCCAGCAAAGGAAAAGACCTAAGAGGAGACACTTCACTGCCAGCTCTGGTTTCAGCAGCTTGTGCATGAGCTGATGCAAGGGTAGCAGGTGGCAGGGCTGCCTGGGGCAAGCAGAGGGGATGTGTACCCACAGAGCTCCCAGCCTCCCCTGCCTGCCCCATCCCATCACCTCTGGCCAGGGCATGTCCCTGCAGACCATGGCTGCCACTGCACTCACACCACTATTGTCTAGAATAAGAGGATCTTTTAGGCTAAGCTCAGTCTGTCTCTCAACCAACCTCTCCTAAAGAGAAAAGCCCCTCCAACACAAGCACCCATACTGGGGACACGCTCTCGCTGACAGCTTGGTGCCCAGCAGAGCCTGCTGAGCTGCGGGAGGTGGCACAGGCTGGCACCAGGGGCCCAATCCCAGCCCATCAGGGCCACCGTTCTCTTGTGGTGAAATGTCCTGCAAGATCTTGCTGCTGCCCTGTCTCCTGGGTGTGAGGCCCTCTCCTTTGCCACCCTACTGGAAGAAGGATGTTTTGTGGCTCCCTTTAGTCCTTGTCCACAGCAGCACAGCGCCCTGACACCATGGTGAGGGGTTGGGGCAGAGGACAAGGTGACAGGACTGGACAGGAGGGCAGCCCTGGGAGCCGACAACCCCAGGAAGGCAAAAGCACACGTGGGCATTGCCGTGGGGTCCATGGAAGAG
>NW_008683632.1:0-316 GCF_000695815.1 Acanthisitta chloris | reverse complement strand
TAGCCTGTCCCCCACCCAGGGCAGGTGGCCAGAGCCCAACTCTGCCAAGAGGCACAGCCACCCAGAGCCTCCTGGCCACGCTGGGAGTCAGGACCAGCGCCATATACCTTGTCTGGGCCCTACACCTACACCTCAGCCCTACTGGTTCCCGTCCCCCTTCCTGGGGCCCCCATTCCCCTCTGCCCCTTCCGGCGCTGTCCAGGGACCCCAGCCTCCCCTGCCCAGGAGCACAGCAGCAGGTAGCCCGTCCCATCCCGGGGACCACCAGACCCTGCCTCCCCGGGGACCCCTGACCCACTGACCCCGGCCACCCTGG
>NW_008683631.1:9299-48124 GCF_000695815.1 Acanthisitta chloris | reverse complement strand
ATAAAACTAGCAAGAAATGGAACATTTCATAAAGATCCTGCTAGAAAATTAAAAGATATGAGCAGTTAACAGGAGAAGCCAGAAAAATCTGTCAGCAAATGCCCTTCTGTGAACAGCAAGGTAAAGCAATTAATTTTAAAGCAAAACCATTACCAACGTTTGTCTTTTCTCTGAACTAGGAACTTTCACATCAAAAGAACCATTTAGATCAGGGATTTACTAAAAGTGGAGCTGCCTTGTGCCAGAGAACATGCAGAGAGGGGTGGGGGTGCTTGTTTGGCCAGATCCATTGCTGGTGAAAACTAACACAATCCCATTGAGCTGTGCTCGTTCCTACCAGCTGAGAGTCTGGCCCTGGACCAACGTGGGCCTGGCCAGGGCAGGAAGCTTTGCTTCAGATTTACATGGAGCTTTGATTTTCTATTCTTAGAGGCAGTGGTCATCTGCAGCTCCTACTGAAGTCAACTCAGCAACTTTGGAAACAGCACTTTTATCACAGCACATCGGAGACCTGCACAGTTATGTTTATGGCCAACATGAGGGAGGCAGAGGGAACATCCACACCCCCATTGGTTGGACTATAGACACAGGATGCTCTTGCACAGCTCTCTGTGTGCACAGCAGGGTTGTGGAAGGGTCCTTTGGCCCAGTGCTCCCACCCTAGCATGCCTTCACCACCCATCTATTCCAACCAAGTGGTGCCTGCCCCAACCCTGGCAGTGTTCACAGCCAGGCTGGATCAAGCCTTGAGCAACCTGCTCTGGTGGGAGGTGTCCCTGCCCAGGGCAGGGGGTTGGGGCTGGATGATTTCTAAGGTCCACTCCAACCCCTAAAATTCTAAGAAATTTTCTGATTCTATGAAGTGCTCACAAATTATTTTTTTTAGCTGCTAATTCATTCCTCCTTTATAGTCATAACAGCCTTTAACCTGAGTTTTCTAAGCTTTACCTGATTTTTTTATAACATTCAGGTGAAAGGTGTCATGAATCATGGGCATTCTAAACAGTTTATTAAAAAATAATTAAACCCACAAAAAAACCCCAAGCAAAGAACATTGCTGCTGTTTTGCAATCTGACAAGTATATTTTAGCATATGGTGTGACATAGGATACACTAAACATACATAACATACCTCCCTGGAAGTCACTGCTCAGCTGCTGACCCCTGTCAGAATCTGGAGTAAAAAAGCAAAGATTTAACTAGCAATTTGCCTTTTAACTCCCAGTGCCAGGAAAACTGGTTGAGGCCCAGGAGAGCAGAGGATTGGCACGCAACACTTGTGCAGTGGAGAAGAACTCGTGGCTTTTCCTCCTTCACGGGCTCTGCTGGGCTACACACTTTACAATCTCCATTCCTGGGGTCAGCCTTGACTCCAAATCCCTGGCAGGGCAGGACTCCAGGGCTCCCCAGTGTGCACACAGCAGGTTTTCCGCTCTTTGCCTATCACTGGAAATACCAGCCAGCAAACCTCTCACTCTTCTCTGCTTCCTTCTGCTGCCTCTCACCCCTCCTCCCTCGGATGAATTTGGCAGCATAAAGTGAGACATGTAGCCAGGCTTTGGGCTTAACGAGATTGTTGGAGCAGAATGGGAAATATGCAGATGAAAGAAAGTCATAACAGGAAGTAATTTCCCTTTACTAGGGCACGAGCCTCCATGCTGCTGACCTGGCTGGCTAGCTCCCATCTCCAGGCTATTAAAAAGCTCATGTCCCAAAGGCAATAATTTTAACCAACTGGGAAGGTTCCCAGATAGACTGGTTTTCATGTCTAAGAGGGAAAGCTTTCATTTGTCTTATTTTGTTCCCTTAATAAGTTATCCTCATGAGAAAATCTGCTATAAATATTCATCTGTTGAGAACCAACAAATTCAACTTCTCCACAATCCATTTTCCTTTAAAATGGGGAAAAGGTAACTCCTAATCTAGTCCAATCTGTGCTGTGTTTGTGCTAACCCTTCACTCAGAGAACTCAAACTCCAAAGCACTGTGCACTGGCACGTCCCAGTCTAGAAGGGAACCACCAAATCTCCAGTGAAAGCTTTTCTACAACTTCCTAGTGCCATAGAGTCATGAAACTGTAACTAACTAGATTATCATTATGCTCTAAAATATATTACTGTTTCTAAATCAACCACTTGGAATTAAGGCAAGAGCACCTCTTGGTCTGTTTTACCAGCACCCTGATAGCCATTGGGGCAGCACAGACCTAACAAAATATGTAAGTAAAAGAAAACAAAACTTATGTGCCTCTGGGGTAGGAGTTGAGCCCTGTCCTCTGCTTAACTCCTGTAGTATGACATTTTTCATAACTGAATGACTTTCTCACTGGATGTGCTAATTCTCGTTAAATTTCGTTTTCTCATTATAAATGTCCTGAAAACTGACTTTTTATTGCTTCAGGAAGAAGAATAAAAAAAAAAAATCAGCCGAAGGTTTGACTTTTTAGGAGTCCAATAAACCGCTGTGCATGCCAAAAGTGAATATGTATTTCATTCCATGCTTTATTTTCTCAGCCCAGTACTTGCAGAGTGTGTGGATGCACAGTGTGGTTGGTGATGATTCTTCACATCCCAAGGCAAAAGTCTGAGTTTATCAGCTGGGAGAAGTCAGGCTCAGCTCATCTGTGGTGTCTGAGCTCACCCAGCAACACACAGACAGCTCAGGCACATGACCATTGGGATGCAATTCTACTTGTCACAAAAGAGATTTAAAATGTAATCTCTTTAAAGGCTGTTCCACTTTCATGTGGCATAGAGGTTTTTTCCTCTCTGTAGTTTTCAAACTAAGATTTCTGTTTAGGATTAAATATCCTACGTTGCTGCACAGTTCAATGAGAGAGTCAGTGCTGCCTCAGGTGACAGAGCAAGTGAGTGTTCACTCCCAGGGGAATGAAGTCTCATGAGTAACTCTTGTTTAATAAAGCTAAATCAGTAGATTTTAACCACTGTGGCTCCATGGTCTGATTCTAAAGATGTGTTTCCAAAGGTAACGGAGGAAAGGAAAATGAGTCCTAGGGGCTTACATTTTTTATACAGAGGTCTGTAACTTCCATGGGGAAATATTTCAGGACCTGCAAAGCAAAAAGCCTCCCTGAATAAGAGTGCTGCGAGCCTGTGCTTTGTCAACAAGGAAATCCTCACCTAAGTTCAGCACTGAAATCCCATCCTCCCTGGACCCATGTGGCTACCAAAAAAATATATAGTTCAAATGAATCTTTGAGAATGAAAGTTCTGTTTGATGCAAAAAAAGCAGTAGGAAAAAGCACAAAATGCTGCAGTAGAGGAATGATGGCTGGAAACAGCAGAAGTATAATAAACAAGCACTTCACAGCTCTCATTTCAACCCAAAAAAGTATTTTCTTATCTTTTTCAGCTACCTCTACTCTGCCATTAGTCATTCTTTGAACTCTCACTGTTTCCTGGGGAATTTGGACCAAATAAGGAATGAGCAAACCACGGACAAGGATATGCCCAAAGTCTTTATAAATCCTGCTTACCAAGAACAAAGTGCCAAAGGAATATTGAGGATACACAGGTTTTTAAAGAGTGACAAGCCCAAAATCCTGCTCTACAGCAGTGAAGTCTTCTCTGCTTCAGGAAGAGGAAAGAACCACAGCGAATCCCATCAAAGTGCTGCTGACAACTCCTAAGTGACAGTGACCATTGCCTTATGACAACTCCTAAGTGACAGTGACCATTAGTGAGCAGCTCATTGCCTTACTTGAAGTCTGATGGTGACAAAACAATTACAGGAGAAAGAAAACCTATTTCTGGTCACATTAGGCTGTTAGAAACCCTCCATGGATGGACTTTGCATCAGCCCTGAAGTATCCAAGTCACGTGGACATCAAACCCATTTCCTACAACTTACACATCTTTTTCAAGATTTAAAGCACTGTAGTCTCAAAACCTTAACTCAGTGTGTAATGGGTTTAACATATATTTTACATCTTAATTTGCCATAATAATGTAGCTATAAGCTGCTGTCATTCACTCCCTTTTTCTGACCTTGGAAGTAAAATGTTTAATCTCCATGGGATTTTCCTGGCGAGATGCTTTAAATCAGTGCATATGTACATACTTCTCTCTGTGTTTTTTCAATTTTCCTAAAATATTCTCATATGTGCAGACATGATGACTAGACATGTTTCAGTGGTGCTTGAAACTTGATACAAGTGGGTAATTTAACCATGTAATTGAACAATATTCCAGAAACACATGGAGTTTCCTAGCAACAAAAGGCCTTGGACACCAAGATGGTAGCCAGCAGTTAACATTGCAACTGCCTGACCTAACTTGAAAAGAAATTACTCTGAAGAATGTCCTCCTTCCTCTTACAGCAGAACTGATACAAGGCTACATGGATCTGTATCATGTTTGACCCTGAAGGGCTTTTCTTACAATGCCTTACTCATGCACAGGGTGACAAATGTCCTTTCTCATGTGACATTTAGGGAACTTTTATATTTTCCAGAAGCAAGAATAACCGAGTTGAAAAACTTATTCTCCTGTACCCTCCAGTTTACCCCGATGGAATATAAAATGCTGCTTAATGTGAAGTAGCTGAGTACAGCTTAGCTTGTGGATGCAGAACTCCCCCTTGCTCAGGCATTTCTGAAGGACTGGGCCAAGGGAAAGGTGGCACAAGTCCCATGAGCCTGGAGACCACCAGTGCTGTTGTGCCATGAGTCCCTGTGCCAGAGACTCCCATGCCTGAGAAAACAGGACACAGAGGGATGGAGCAAGATCATCTCATCCCTTCTTTCCTTTTTCCTCATTTTCATTCATCTGTCTGACCAGCAAATCTCAGTCAAAGTCATTTCCTCCTGAGAGGGAAGAGTAAAGCATGGAAGAAACTACCAACTTACGAAGTTGCAGTGACCCCAAAACCCCAAGGTGGCTCAAGGCACTGAAAAAATTCCTTACACTCTTCTATGCTCAGAGCTTCCTTCAGTTAAACAACAACATCAGCCTCTATTCCCAGTTCCACCATGACTTCATTTTTCCAGCTGAAGTAGCTAACTGTTGCTTCAAGAAAAATACCAAGAATTGCCTGTTTTCTGAATGAAAACTGAAGAAACGGGCAGAGAAACAAACCCCTTCTAACACAAGGATGATGGTCTACTGGTATTTCCCTAAAATAGCAGCAGCTATTTGTGTGCAGTGTGTCTCTAACAAAGATGTTGGTATAAAAACACTGCCTTGCCAACACCATTCTTTTCAACGTTGCCTTTCCAGCTCTGGAGGCACTGGCTGCTTTCACAGCCAAGTTTGCCACTGCTATGGAAAACAGGCTGCACATGCAAGCCAGCTGAAGTCATCCAGACTGAAAGGGGCTCAGGCTGCTGCTGCTACCACTGTAAAAATGTTATTTGGAAACTGTCTTCTCAGAGAGCTGTATAAGGAATCAAAAATCCATAGTACGGATGCAGGCTTGGTGCTTTCCCACTTTTTAGCAATGATGAATACAACAACTATCTTATCTCAAAAGGAAACATTTCTGCCCCTTACAAAGGCACATGAGCATGCAGGGCAGAGTGGCCTTATATAGGCCTGGCCTAGCAATGTCCTTTTTGCCACTGCATCTGAGGACCTTCTTGCACTGTACTCTCCTAACCTCACCAGTGTGGATGGAGAACCATGCCAAAGCCTTCCCTTTCCTCAGCCGCAAGGCAGAGGGATGTTTCTCCATTTCACCAGAAGAGCTGTGCAAGAACAGCACAGAGACAAGGCCCAAATTAAAAAAAATAAATGTAAATGTTATGGTACAAGGAGTAAAACACTTTAACAGTCCATAAGCCAGGCCAGAAGTAATGTTGCAATTAGTCAGAGGCAAATGACAGGCAGGGAATACATGCTTTTCAGTGTCTAAGGGAACATAGAAGCTTGTTTTAGAAGCAGATACAGATTTGTCCCTTATGCACAGCTGTTTGCTGTCTAATAGGGCTGAGTGTGTAACTACAGTTTTCTTCTAGGGCAGACATTGGGTGTCTCTATGATACTCAGCTGTCTATTTGCATAAGATCTGATGCAATCCAATAATTATAGAAAGGTATCTGCTAGCAGTCAGTCAAGCAACAATCAAATACAGGGAGAAAGGAATGTTTCTATTTCCTGAAGAGGCTTCATAGCATTAACTGCTTCAGATGAAAGGACAGAGTCAGGCCAATTAAGGTTTTGCATCTTGAGCCTCAAAAGAAAGACCATTTTTCAACAGCACAAGGTAAGTTTCATCTTAACTAGCAAACTATACCTGTTAATGCTCATGCCAAATCTTAGAGACATTCTCTCAAGTCTTTCCCTTAATGCTTTTTGCTCAATGTTTCATCTAAACTTGCCACTTCATGGCATGAGACCTTATGAAAATGTTACTATTTCAGGCAATCAAGCAAGACCTAAATGAGTTTTCTTTAGAGGTGTTTCCCACATGAGTTTTCTCTCCAAGATAAAAGCAGATCATGCAGCACTAGACTTGCACTGTCCCTTTGCTCCAGCTGAGTATGACAGTGTTTCATTGTGGCATAATACAATACCAGATCAGCTGTGTGTGTGGTTTTCTTCATCCAAAACCAGTGTTCAAGTTTAGTTGAGCTCAGATTTAGGCAAATCTGAAGAACTTAAAATCCTGCAGACAACTTGTAGTCAAAGATCTCATCACTCACCTCTCCTCTCCTTTTTTGGTATGTTCCTAGAAAGTCACTCAGAACACAGGAATTCCTAAAGAGTTCTGCACCATCTCTGGGCTTCAGTTTTGGAAGAGCTCATTTCTCATCAATTATTTTTATTCATTACTGAGTAAAAACATCAAATATGTGCAAAACATGAAATACGAGGGGAAAAAAAAAGTTTTTAGTTGAAGATTGGATATACTGATCTCTGACCTTGGCTGTGACAATGGGAAGCACAAAGCACATTTAAACACCTCTATTCTTTGTAGATCTCTATCAAAACCAGGGACAGGAATGTTTAGGAAAACAATAACAAATTCTAGGTAAATCTGTTGGAGGTATTTGCATCTGTTTGACACTTCACACATCTCTCTGAAGAAGTAAAATTTCTTACCTTTAGGAAAACGAACCTTTTCAGAATCTTGAAAATTAAGTAACCCCAATACAAGTGTAGACCTTGGAGGGTCAATAGCATCCCATTGAAAAAAAAGTAGGCTATGACAGGAGTTGTGGAGTAGTATGTAGGCAGATAGAGCGTGGCACGAAGAATCCTGAAAAATATAAAAGTCACTGTTATGGTGCAAGATTTCTTCTCTGTGCTGTTCACAACTATTTCTAATTTCACATTCCAAACTCGTTAATATTAAAAAGCTTTGCAAAGTTGACAGATTCATTAACAAGCTCAGTCTTAACTAGATTATGCATCTCTATTGAAATATAGACTTCAGAAGATGAGAAGATCGAGTCTGCTACAAAAGTATTCTAAATGAGGTTAGACAAAGTCCCATATTTCAGATTGTCATCTGTGTGGTCTAGATCCTGTGCAACTCAGAGCTTGTCTAGGACTTTTTTAATATAAATTCTTCTAATCTGAAATCCACACTGCAGAGAAAATCCTACAGGCTTTGCCACAGGGCTTTTCCTTAATTAACATATGTTTTGTCCACCTTCAGATTTCACTACTTCTGTATTATTTAGGGCTTTTTGAGGCCCTTTAATCTCTTCATGTTTTGCTTCCAAGCTCAAGAACTGAAGAACAAGAAACTCAGTGAAGCAAAATGATTTGAGATCATTTGTAGAGTTAATGAAAAAAATAACAATAAAGTAAAAGACATCAGCACTTCTGAATGAATATACTACAGGAAATTAAAGCCTTGTGTTGATCAATGCTCAGAACTGTTAATTTATCCAGTTTGAGTCTCTAAGGGTTTGTCCATGTGCAGGGAGGGGCAGGAAGGCAAACCAGAGCCATGAAACATATTAAACATGTTTTAAAAGATAAGTATGTTAAGCACTCAGCACAGTAAGCACCAGTGTGGACACTCCAGACTAAATCACAGAACTCCAAAGACACGGAAGTATTTAGCAAGTTAAGATTTATTTGTGTTGACTTCCTAAATTAATTGTTTCACATCAACTTCTCTGAGTGTGTGAGTGAGGTGAGGCACTACCAAGAATTGGGTAGCAGAAAGAAGTATCTACAAAAACTCAACTACAGTCATGTACTGTGACTTTGCAGCTACAGCAAGAGGGGTGGAATGAAAGGATTTCTCCTAGTTAAGTAGCTGAACCCCCTTGAAAATGCAGAAGGCCATATCATTCAAGTACAATTTACAAAAAACAAGTCCAATTATACATAAAGTCCTTTATTTAGGTTAACATATCTTCAAGAGGCTCATCTAAAACTATTTTGACTCAAGAGTTTTTAAAGAAAATGACAGTTTTTGTCAGCTCATCTTGTCAGCCAGAAGTTCTGCTTCTGTCTCCAAAGTCCAATCCATCCCTTTCCTTTTCCCATCACAACCAATACTAACCTCTCAGTGCAAGTGAGAATGAAGTAAAAGCCTGTGGCTATATTAAGTATTGCTTACCAGAAGGGGAACAGTATGATCCTGGTGATGAAGAAGGCAATAGAAAAGATGACAAAGAGCATATTGCAGGTTTTCTCCCAGTGAGCATAATTAAACATTTTGGCTGCCTGCAGTGAATAAAAACAACCAAATGTATTACAAATATCCTCTGAAATAAGTTCTGCATTTTCATAAATAAAGACTCATCTTCCACCTAAGCAGGAAGAAAATTTCCTCCCAGTTTGACATGTAAAGCAATCATGTCACTGATGCCTAATAAAGCAGCACCAGAACAGTCTGTGTTTATACTTACCCTTTCATCTTAAAGGAAAGGACTCTGTGTCAAAGGCCTAAAGAACAACTTTCAGAGCAGAATATCAAAGTATCATGGAAATACACAGTGCTCTTGCCAACAGAGGTAATTCCTCATTCTGTACCACATTCCAAAGAGGCAGAATCCAAGAGAAGCTGTTGACAGCACCTGCATGCTCAGGAGTGATGGTGGTGCCTTACACACAGGTGTTGTGTGTGGTACATGCATGTTACTGACCCTCCTCTGGGCATAATTCAACTTCTGTTTTCTCCTTTTTGAGCAGGGGAGGTCTTAGTGTTGGTCTCTATCATGCTAAAAATGCTATAATTGCTGCTTCTCCCCTAAATGAACTGTACATGTCTCCACGTTCCATTAGGAACCACCCTGGGCACGTCGAGCAAAACAGCTGTTCTCAAGTGGGAGCAAAGCTTCAGGTGCCACACCTAAATTTTTAGGAACAGTTTGATTATGTTTTTTCTTTTTTTGAGTGGCAGGGCTGTATTAAGTTATTCTGATACTCAACTTCAGTTTGCATCTGAGTGCTGCTCTACCAGTTGCCAGCTCAACTGTTCTTAAGGCCACACAGTTAACTGGACCACAGAGCAGGTCAGGATTAAAAGTAACCCAGCAAAAACCCTGTATGCATTTGTTTCATCTGGACCAATCCCAGCTGCACAGCCCCACAATTAGGTGGTCCAATACCACAGAGAGAGTAGC
Organism: Acanthisitta chloris; assembly: GCF_000695815.1. Taxonomy (NCBI): domain Eukaryota; kingdom Metazoa; phylum Chordata; class Aves; order Passeriformes; family Acanthisittidae; genus Acanthisitta; species Acanthisitta chloris. The sequence continues at coordinate 38,577 of NW_008683631.1, read as the reverse complement.
AGGAGCAGAAATAGATGGTGACAGACAGCAGCCTACAAGGGCTGCTTACACTGGCACTGCCACCAAAACAGGTGATGAAACTACTCTCAATCCTGGTGTTACAAACTCAGGATACCTCTACTGAAGGAAACAGCATGTGTTTGTCTTCCAAGAAACCCAGCAGCAAGTCTGGGACCACAGTGCTGTGGGCAGAACAGGACACTTCTTAGTCTTCTAAACATTGATATTTAGTTCAGGGAAAGGACTTCTCCTTCAGTCCAGGGGAAGAAACTTTTCTTCTGCCAGTAGATACCTGTGATCTCATTCAGGGACAGCTTGAGTGTCTCCATCCTGAAGTGTTTAATGAAGAGTTACCCTTAGGTCAACACAAGACTGTGCACGCTAACAACATTTAGCCAGTTTGGAGAATCATAGAAATAGTCAAAATTTTGGATGCTAAATTTGCTTGAGAATTGGTGTCATGACAAGCTGCTCAAAGGCTTGACAGGACTAGAGGACATAGCCTCAAGCTGTGTCAGGGGAGGTTCAGGTTGGACAGCAGGAAGAATTTCTTCATGGAGAGTGTTGTCAGGCATTGGAAGAGGCAGCCCAAATTTCTTCATGGAGAGTGTTGTCAGGCATTGGAAGAGGCAGCCCAGGGTGCTAGAGTCACCATCCCTTGTTCAGTTCAAGAAATGACTGGACATGGCATTTTAGTGCTCTGGTCTAGCTGACAAGGTGACAATCAGTCCAAGGTTGGACTTCCTTGGAGGTGTTTTCCAGCCTTAATGACCCTAGGATTCTGTGGAGAACCTGGTCTAATTTTAACAGTGAAACAGGAATAACCCAGGGAGGCAGTTGTATTTCCAGTCCCTGTTCTGTTCTGAAGAACTTACCTTCTGCTCTTTTCTCATAATGGATTCTGTAACAGAGTATCATCTTAAATTATCTGGATGCTTTTTACCTTAGAATTTATAACTTTGTGGAGCTGTGGCACTCCACAGCTGTGTCACTGTGGGGGTGGGAAGGGATCGTATGAAACTTGTGGCAAAAAGATTAAAATGTCACTGAACATAACCTGGGCAACAACCAAATAAGCCCCAAAACACCCACCAACCACAAAACTCAAGAGGAAAAGAGAAAAAAAAAAGATGGAGAGCAGAGTTACCTCGAGCCAGAAATCTGCAGTGTCGTGCACAAATATCACCAGAGTTCCAAGTCGCACGTAATTGCCACACCAAGAGCCACTCATCAGCCCAATGGCTGCCAAGTGGTGAACGACATGAGCCATAAAATCCTGGCAAGGAGAGAAGAAGAAAGGTAAAGCCAAGCAAGCACAGCCCTTGAGGGTCTCAGTGGCTTGTCAGCCCCTGAGAGCAGCCCTGGCAGCCAAGAGCACGTGCAGGTGTGCCAGGCACAGACTGATGCTGCCCTCATGTGGCTCCACCAAATCCAGGATCCCAATGTGCTTTTCCTTACAAACACTTCTCCCTTGCTCACAGAAACAGAGGCTCTAGCTACAAACAAGCACAGCCACTTGCCTTCCTTTTGTTGTCAATCCCAAGGGTAAATAGGAGAGACCAGTAAAACCCAATCTCAGCCATGTAGTACCAGTACTGGGATGGCAGCAGGGTCTGTAAGGAAGGAAAACACACACTTAACTGAGAATAGCATAAAGCAAAAGCCAAGTGAAATTACTTCTTTTTTCCTTTCCTGACTTCTAGCTCCTCTGCTGAGTCTTGCTTAAAAAATTAAACTAAACTAAACCCCGTTCTGGGCTTCATTAAGGAGGATGTTTTGGGAGCCAAATATTTTAACCTTTGCTCAGCCCAAACTGTGTTTCTGCAGTTCCTCCCCCACCTCTCAATATTAACATGTTTTTCTCCATGGCTGTGGCAGAGAACAACATGCAGAGTCCTTCTGCATTTAATTACAAACAACTGCAAACAAACAAAGGCCTCCACTTGGTGAACAATTAACATATTAAATATGCACACATCCCATGACTGAAATGTCAGGTTTTCATGCTAAAATCCTATGGATCTGCTTAGGGCTCAGTGCTGAGCTTGGCTGCTCTCTTGGGTCTATTTCACAGGTGGCAGGTGTGCAGCAGGAGCTGGGAAAACTCAGCTGGGAGGCAGGATTCTTTTTGTTCTTAGCCCCTGCCTAGGACAGGAATTAGAAGGCAGTGGGATGGGGCAGAGATTTATAAAAATAAGAGTGCCTTGGAGCATTGTTGAGCCTGGTGCCAGCTTAGGGGTTCCACACTGAAACTGGGAACACAGATAACATCTCTGGAGTGCAACTGGTATCCTGGGGTGGGTGGAAATGACAGTGGTCTGACTGGAGGGGTGAGTTGCAGCACAGGCAGATGCCAGGGAAGTCCTGCAACAGTCAGCAGACATCCCAAAAAAAAAAAAAAAAAAAGGCAAAAGGCCCTGGTGCCACACCTCGTTAGGTGGTGCCCGTTGGGAGGGAAAAGGCTTCTGTGGATTACCCTTTCCAATGGGGAAATACCTGGAATGCCTGGAGGGCAATGGCCTGATGCCAGGAAGCTCACCTGAAATGGATAACCAACCCACGTCTGCCAGATGTCGTAAAACCAGGGTTTCTGGGGGAGACAAATGATTCAGACACTGCTCAGCCCAGAAACAATAAGTCACCTTAACTCAAAATCTTCACTACTTTAAATTTCTCTAAGTGGAGCAGGCTAAGGAGCTGCAATCTTGATAACTGTTCCCCACCAATTTCTAAAGGGATCTTCCTTCCATCTCAGATTTATTATATTGGTCCCAGCTTTTTGGCTTGTTTTCAGGACACCTGAAACCTTCCAGTTCATCATTTCATCATCCAAAGCAGTGGGTGTGTGTGTTTTATTACTGCAATTACTCAAGATATGTTGCCACAGTGATTGAATTTGCTGTGTTTACCAGTCACACACACCACTGGTTCCTGACGATAAGCAGTGTTTGGGGAGAAGAGCCAGATCCACGCAGACATGCCGAGATCTGCTCCGCTGCTCAGGGGAAGCATTAATGACACCCCAGGCAAGGCTCACATCGTTAGGAGCAGCCTTCTCTCTGTTACTCCCAACTTCTGACTCAGCAGCAACACCTCAATAAATAGCTGTGACCCCCAAAAATGCTGCCAGAAAAAGTTTATGGCCTCCTCCGAGAAACACGGCCATGTGATGCATTTGTAGGTGTTAACAAGGCATGCTGTAAAACCATCTGCATGACTTCTTAAACTTGCCTTAAAATACTGATTACTCAGAAATTCTTTTATCATAGAAGTTCAAAAGTTGATTTTAAAATTAAGTAAAACCTCAGTGCATATTGCAGCCCATCATCTAGATTACATACACCAAACGTCTGAACCCACTGAGCCACTGAAACCTTCCAAAGAGCTTCAAGAAAAATCTAGAAATCAGTCCTTATTTTATTAAAAATACAGTATCCATCTTTCAAAAAGTTAACTTACATCATACAGAAATATAAACCCAACGATGGAGGATGTAAGATAGAATGAAAATCTCCAGCTGCAAAATTAAAAAGAAAAAAATAAGAACAAAGCATTTTATTTTGTATTGATACTGCCCTGAGCCAATCACTCATCATAGACAATTCTCACGTAAATGTGGCCTCACCTCATTAAGGATAGTCACATATTAACTATATCTGAGTTATTAATAGTTTAATAATTAAGCTTTGGCTACTTGCTAAAGTAGCAAACTCTCTTACACTGTCACAATACAGATACCCTGGTTGTGAGGACAGCAGTAACTTTTGAGCCAGGCATGAGCTGAACAAGACAATGATCACAGCAAGTGTCATAAGCTCCTAACAATTAATGTCTGATAACACCAACCTTTCCCATTGTATCAATCCCTCTAGAACACCTCACAGCTCCCAGAAGGTCCCTAAGCCACATGGCACACACTTCCCAGCTGATCAGACACTGAACGCTGTGGCCACCAACAGTGACTTGTTCCAACCTCTGGGTTCATTTCCTTCCATCTCAGCACTGATTGTTGACAACAGGGGAACCTTATGAAACTAACAACTACTGGATTAATTTATGTCTTACTACAGAGGTCTGGATTAACAAGAACCTCAGCCTTTGCCTAGGTGTGCCAGCATTTAGCCTGATCTAAGCTTTTCATGCATTAAATGGATATCCTGCAAGGCAAATAAAACTTCCAGGTTTGCACCATCGATCGGGTAAGTCAGCAAAGGGAAAACAAAGCTCTTGTGCATCTCAGTGAAGTATGTTGTGGTTTATATGGATGTCAGAGCAGGATGCTGTGATTTGGAGGCAGCAATCAGCGTTGTAATGACTCTGGAGCCTGTGTGGGAGGTATTGTCCCTGGGACTGGGTGCGGTTGGAGTCTCAGCCTGAGCGTTCCCACTCCCACCTCTGCAGGTGATAGAAAACTTCCTTTCCATTCTTCCCCATTGCAGGAATAAGCCTGACCTTTCCCAGAACAGCTTTGCAAGATCAATGTGAAAACACTGCAGGACTCTGCATGCAAAGAAAGGCTGTGACCACAGGGACAGACACATGGACCCAAACCTAGTGAGAACTTGATCTAGAACTGGAGGACAGCAGCAAACAGCCTCCCAGAAAACCTAAATTCGATGAAAAGTAGGAGAGATCACCTCAAGAATACTGTATAAAGGTGTATAAAATGAGATTGTGGTCTTTGGCAAATATTAGCAAAGTGCCATAGGAGAGAAGATGTTGAGAATCTGTGTGGTAGAAGCAGCCCCTCCTTTCTGAGCCCCACAGCACCTGGAGGCTGAGAGCCTGGTGAAAGAATGAGATGCTCAAAGACTGAGACAGCATTTTATGAGAAAAACAACAAACAAAGGATGAGGACATGGAATGGCAGAGATGAGACAAGATAGTATGTCTCATGCCTCTGAAGGAAGCCAAGAAAACAATTACAAAATTGATACGCAGGTAATAAACTACTGTTTTCCTTCTCAACTTTAAAGCATCTTTCCTCAGATGATTTCAAAACAACACTGCAGAACACCCACTGTGTGGATAAAAGTAATTCAGAGGTACATGGTGCAAATTAGGAGGGCAAATGGGAGGGGAGAGTGGAAGCACAAGGAATACCTGGCTCAGAGTTAACCAAGAGGTGCTAGAAAACAACACTGTGGCATGGGATAGACTTTCCACAGCAGCTGGTGCTGCCCTCATGCCTCCTGTCTCAAGCAAGAGAGGTGTGAGTGGTCTAGTGGATATAGTGGGACTAATTCTTAGTTGGTTGCAAAATGTAAGTGGTTTTCTGAGTGAAATCCACAGCACAGAGCACCTCCAAGACTGTGCCATAGTCCCCAGCCACACAAATATGTGTTGAACACACTTGGCAATAAACAGTGCTTCAGATGAACTCATTAGACATACAAGACTGCCAGAGAACTACCTCATTTTGCATTCAGCCAAGCTTCTTTGTGAATTTGGTGACCAAAATCTGAAGTAAAACTCCTCCAAATTCACCAAATTTTACCCAAGTGCCTTTTAAACTCTGATCCTGGCCACCAGAGAGCACTGAGCAACAGCTATGCAAAAGGATTTTCTGATTTCACTTCAGGAATCTTCTCTTGACCTGAGTATAGCAACAAGAACTTAGTAGGGGAAGTGAAAGGCTGGGGAGTCTGTCAAGGCAGGGAAGGTTTCATGCAAAGGGCTTTCCAAACACAGTGTTGCTTAACTGGGAGCACTAATAGCTTAAGTATGGTTTAGATCTGCCTCATCAGATTTTGCTTGCGATTCAGAAAAATGATCCTGGAGATTGCAGACTTTCAGAAAATTTCATAATGCTCATCACACTGACTACTAGTGCAAGAATAACTCTGTTTCTCATCTTTTGCCTAGAGAATTAAATTCAATTAAATTCACTGACAAAGACCAGAGCAAGGTTCACAAAATTGCACAAGAGAAACCTGTTTGCTTCATTCTCACTCAAGTTGCCAAGCCAGTTTGAATTTCAGTCTTTAGCTGTGTGCTACCAGAGCTGTCCATCCATGGCAGGCAGGTCTTATAGCAATAGCAGGAAATTTTATTGTCACTGGTGAAACAAAGTTAACTCAGCCACAAAACAATGGCGGAAATAAACTATGTCTGTCAGCTTACCAGGACAGTTGACTCAACTCAGACTTCAGAGAGACAGGTCTATGTCTACCAACTGGATTTATGGCCAACAGAGGACATCACCAAACCATCATCACATTGATTCACACTGAAAATAATCTTGATAAAGTACTTTGAACTCTATAGCTGTACTTTTAACCCTCATTCCTTAAGCTTGTCTACACTAAAAGAGGTGAAATATAGTAATTAGGTGAATTTTCACCAATATAACTGTGCTAGTCAAAACTCAAATACACAGGGAATTTGGAAAGTGCTTTACACTGTTAACATTAGTATCCAGAAGTGATGAGCTATGTAAGTAAAGCCGTGCCCATTGGGGATTTACATCTTGTGTGAGAGTTTGGACCACAGTTAAATAGTTCAAGTGTTTAGGTATGAGGAAGTTCTCACACATATGTGAAAAATCATATGCAGGAGGTTTTGGAGCTTTTTACATATTCATTATTACCACTTAAAGGTACTCACTGGCTCACTCTGTGAGCTCCCATTTCACACAGTATCCCATGGTCAAGCTGTGACACCTGTCATTTAGTTTGGATGCCACAACTCCTCCTCTTGAACTGCCTTGAGTACATGTAATAGCATCCCAAAATAACAGCATGGGTACATAAACCAGAGAAAGCATTTTTCTCCTCCTATGATTACTGTCAGACAGGCAAATGTTCTCCTACTCTCTGCATATTCTCATCAAGCACTATGCAGCAGGAGCCTACAAATAAATCCATTACTCCACAACTAAGAAAAGCAAAATATTTTAAGCTGTTTCTTTTTCAGGGGAAACTGTTAACCTAATCTTTTAAATACACACCATTTAGAGAAATGCTTGGCAAATTTGCTTGGCATGCACAAAGCAAAGCCCCAGACAGACCTACTTTCTGGGAATGAATCCCCCTTAAAAGGCACACGAGGACCTTGATTTTTATTTTTTTTCCAAACAAGTAAACCCCATAATCACAAGATTATAGAATGTGAAGGGGTTGGAATGGACCTCAGAGATCATCCAGCCCCAACCCCTGCCCTGGGCAGGGACACTTCCCACCAGAGCAGGTTGCTCAAGGCTTTAGCCAACCTGGCTGTGAACACTGTCAGGGTTGGGGCAGCCACAGCCTCCCTGGGCAACTTGTGCCAGTGTCTCACCAGCCTCACATTCACCAATAACAACAACCAAAAGCATTGTCTTTTCTTACAAAGCTTCCTGGAATTTCCGAAGGACTGTTGGAATCTCAAGGTTTCGTCGCCTCCTGAACCACTTCTCCACCAAACGCACTGTGCAGTTGCACTTTTTGGCAAGACCTTGGATCTCTGACTGCAAAAAATGGAACAGTGTTAGCACCAAGATGCACTCCAGTGTCGCTTTCATTTATGTTGAACTTCACAGAGCAGCTGTCCACTGTTGTAAAATAGTAATTTAAAATTATTATCAGGATTAATTACGTTTGGGGGTAACCTTGCAGACTTCTTGGTTTAATTTTTGAGTAGCACTCAGAGAAACTCTGGATTTTTATTTATATAAATCAAGCAGGGATGAAACAGATCCACAAACTGTGCTACTGTTTTTCTGGTGGCTCCTGAGACTCACAGAGATGCAACTTTTTCTGCTAGGCAGGAGGTTGGGCTGGACGAGGAAGTGCCATGGTCAGCACACATGGACATCGTATCTAATATCTTACCTAATTAGAAACAATTACTTGGTTATATGTAAATGAGTCTTGCCAGCAAAACACGGGTTTGGAATTAAGGTGACCTGAGCTCTCTTCTCAAATCCAATGCACTTGTGTGGTACAGGGCAAGGCAATGTATCTTACTGAGCAGGGTCCAGACTGCTTCTCTTCAACTCTTGAAATGAACTGGGGCTAGAGCACTGCCTAGAATTGCACCAAGCCACTGGAGTGCATCTCTCAGGTGTCTCTGCATCATGTGTGCTCAAGGTGAAGCAGCTCTGCAGTGCAGCCACTCCAGCACGTGCTAAGCCTGCAGGCTTCCTCCCTCTCCTCCAGCCAGGTGTGGAAGGTGTGGGCTGACCTCCCCGGGGGCTGCTGCAGGAGCAGAGAGAGTGTTTGACTCATCCCTGGAGAAGTTCTTTCCTCCCAAGGCCAGTATGCAAATAGTGGGTGGCAGCTCCACCAAGGTAAGTCCAGTTCAGTTAGTCTCCTATGCTCAGGGAAACCTCTGGAATGTGAGCAAAGGCACCTCTGCTGCTGGGGAGGGCAGGAGTGCAAACAGCCTCAGTGTTCAGCCCATCCTGCTGGCTGGGGAGCTCTCTACTTGCCACACAGGAGAATCAACTTTGTTTTGCCAGACAACAGAGCCAGGATGCCCTCAATTGCCAGCCAGGCCTCTGCATGCTTTCCCAGGCACACAGAGCTCCCAGCTGGATACATAAAGGAGACAGCCTGAATCCTTCCCATGCACTGCTGAGTATAAAAATGCTGTGCTTCCATTCAGAGATCAATTGTCAAACTGTACTCATGCAGAGGGAAGGCACAAAACAGATTGGGATACCTGCCCAGATAGAGAAGAGCTCATATGTGAACAGAATACATCTACTCCTGATGATATCAGGCAAAAGACACAATAAGAGAAGAGCAGAGTTAGGGATAGAATTTAAAGTTTTATGTATCAGTAATTATCAAAACCCCTCATTACTAGAAAGCACATATTTCTTTTTAAAACCAGTGAGGAACATGCAATTGTTTGGGAACTGCAGTCAGGTAAGTGAACTTCCTGAGGCTGCACTCCCAGCACAGTACCTGTTTCCAGCAACAAGTTGCCTCATTTTTGGAGATGACAAACATAGGCTCTTCTTTTTTGCCTTGTTCAATTTCAAAAACAAACAGCAAGGTAACAGCAAGGTTGCTTTTCTCTCTCACGTAAGCCAGGATTAAGTATGCAGCAATATAAAGGATCAAAAGGCTTCCGTGCCAGCGTTCCAGTAGTATTGCTTGCAATAAATATGATACAACTTCCCAACAACAGATGTCAGCTGATGCTTTCTCCAGGCAGAATAAGTTAAAGATGGAACACTGATCTTCACTGGAAATATTATTAACAGTCTAACCTAGAATATCATGCCAGAAAGTTAAACATCTAAATGTATTTTCTGTTTGAGCTGCCATAGTCTCTTGTCAGCAGAACAGCAACAAAAACCCAAATATATTAAGTCATCTGTCAATCGGCTGGAACTCATCCCATGATGTCATTGCTGATAGCTGATTGAAACAGCAAGACTGGGATTTTCCAAAAGCAAAAACAGTGTAAAAGTATGAGAATCCTTACTTGGGATGGATGTCTTGAGCACTCCCGGAAATAACTCTCTAAAACAGGATTAGGCTGTGGCTTCACACGTCTTACATTCTTTATACCTAAGGCTTTTGCTAGAGGTATAGCAACATATCTGAAAAGACACAGCATGAAAAACTTTAGAAATACAATGCAGTTACAAGACCTTGGCTGTTCTCATGCCAAGAGATGAAGAAAACAAATCTGACTCAATTTAATCTGCCATAGGATGTGCCAATGCACTGGGAGAGAAAGGGATCTCCCTCTAGCTAATCCCAAGAGGGAACCACAGCATATCAGTAGTTATATAAAAAAGCAGACCCAAGGACTCAAATTTGTGGTCATGAAATGGTATCAAACTAAAGGAAATATCCTGACTTTTGTGTCCTTTAGTGTTCTTCAGAGGCATATTGGAGTTAAGCAACAGTTGAGGGAGAGTGAAATAAGAACAGATGCTCTCTCCATGTAAGCTCAAGATTGCTACTGGGCTAACTTTCTCTCCTAGTGGCAGAGTCACTTGGCACATTGCTTCACTGGGCTACCACTGCCCACGCTGGGTTCAGCCTGTGGCCTCTGGTCTGTGGCACACAGCCATTCCCCCAGAGACTGAAGGCTTCTCTCTCCTTCATTTTCCAATCCAAAGCGCTGCAGAGTGTGCCAAGACCTTCACTCTTCTACTTGGGCAGGCTTTTCTGAAAAATCTCCCCTCACTCCTGCTGGTATCAGTACCTGATTCCTTTTTCCTCATAGCAGTGGTCAGTTTTCCTCAGCCATGGGCAGATGTGTGGGCTAATTATCCACACCAACCACCCCCAATAGCAGTGCAGTGAGACACACTTGGGCAAGCATCTGCTCAGGAGACACTGGGAATGGTTATAAACATATGATCCAAATCAGTTTTGATTTCCAACATGATCTTATCTGCTTCTGTTTCAAGCGCATCCAACTTACGACATTGCAAATTTCCTCATTCTACCCTGCAATAATTCTAAAAACCTACTAATCACATTCTTTAGAGAGGAAAAAAAAGGAAAGTCAAGCAAAAAAGGTACAAATAAGTAAGTCAAAGCACTGCAAGTCTTAACATAATTGTAGCTTTCTTCTGTGGAGCCAATCTCTGCCTGTCCCCTAAGATTCCAGCTGCAGAAGCAATCCATCTTTTGGTGCCAAAGTAAGGAAAAAAAAAGGAATCAGCTTTACTAGATCTGCATAAAATGTTCACACAAAACTTTGAGAACCCTCCGGTCTGCTTAGTTTGGCTACAGCTAAGCACCTGGGACCTGTCAGCCTCACACAAGTGTTCTGGTGCAGGATCAAGTAAAAGGAGAGGTTTGTTTGGGAAGATAGATAATTCTATCCTTCCAGCAAAGGAGAAAAAGGAAAAGAAAACCCAAATAATTTGGAATTAATTGTGTTTCTAGTGAAAGGAGGTAATTAGAAGTATTTAAATGCTGTTTTCTAGAAAAGTTAGAAACACCCTCCTAGCCTGGACACAGTCACAAATTCCTGATAGTGAAAATACTTCCCAATTTTTCACCTGTCACATTATCTGTATGAGATCTCTCTAGCAAACCACCAGCTAATCCTCCTTTATAAAGCATGAGAACATTGATCTAAAGATATCTTATTTTCAGCATTAATGAGGATTACCATTAGCATCCAATTGCATTTCTGTTTCTTACCTTTCACTGAAGAATCGGATAATCAGCAATACAAAAGCATAGGGAATTGTGGCATATAACTGATGTGGTTTTGGAAAGACAAGTCCCTCACGGTCTACAAAATCTGCCCATGTGCAGTTGATTGGCATCCAGATATTCTCCCACCAGAACCAGCTGTTGAGTGTCCTTAGGATGTAGGCCATGCTGGGTAAATAGAATCAGAGAATCAGTCATAAAGAGATAATTAAATTTATACCTGGTGTATTAAAAAGAAAATGCATGCAATAAAATGTATTTAGCCTTGTTGTGGAGAGCAGTGGTTCCCTGCAGGACATTTTTCAAAGATAAGGTCCAAGCAGCAGCAGAGGTTCAGATTCCACAAGAACAAGTTGTCCTGGCCTGAATAAAATGGTTTAGGTTGGAAGGGACCATAAAGCTCATCTGGTTCCAACCCTAAGCCATGGGCAGGGACACCTTCACTAGACCAGGGTGCTAGAATGGAAAAGAAATGAGAAAGTCCAGGAAGTGATTCAGGGCCATAATAATGAGGACATTTTGCTGTTTGATGTGCTAATGGCAATATATACCTCAATCCTGATTTTACAAACACCTGGGCACAAGAACAAGTGGGAAAAATACAGTGCACAGCAAGGATTTTCTGGGAATTGCAGGAAATCCTATGATTTAACTGTGACCCAATCCTAGATCAGAATAAAATGTCTAAAACCAGTTCTGGAAGGAAAAATATTTAACTCCAATTAAAACATTTCATTTTTGTAAAGGCCTCATTTTTAGCCTTTGCATTCTACATGATATATTTAGACATTTCTGTTCTCACTCATTTAGTTGTAAGGACTTTACAGTACAAACATGTTATATATCCTATAAAAATATCCTAACCTTGAGGAAAAATAGAGCTTACTATAATGTTTTCCATAAGGCTGAAATACCTATTTTTTCTAAAATTTCTAGGAATAATAAATTTAAATTATATCTTCGACGGTAAAAAATTCTGTAAATCAGGAAAAACACGAGGAAGTAACTGATTTCATTGAAACAGTTTTGATGAGGAAACAGTTGTGCTGGGAGGATGGCAACTGAGTCTCCTCCTTCCCATTAGGTCTCACAGTGATATATTTGTACAGGATCAAATGATAAGATCCAATCGTGCTGAGTTCAGACAGTATCATAGACTCACAGGATATCCTGAGCTGGAAGGGATGCACAAGGATCACATAATCATAGAATTTTAGGGGTTAGAATAGACCTCAGAGATCATCCAGACTCAACCCCCTGCCCTGGGCAGGGACACCTCCCACCAGAGCAGGTTGCTCAAGGCTCATCCAACCTGGCTGTGAACACTGCCAGGGTTGGGGCAGCCACAGCCTCCCTGGGCAACCTGTGCCAGTGTCTCACCACCCTCACAGGGAAAAACTTCTTCCTAATATCTGATCTAAATTTTCCCTCTTTGAATTTATACCCACTGCTCCTTGTCCTGTCCCCCTCCAGCTTCTCTGTAGGCCTTCAGATACTGGAAGGTTGCTATGAGGTTGGTCATTGAAGTCCAACTCCTGGCCCTGCACAGGACATCAGGAGCCACATCTATGCCTGAGACAGTTCACCGAATGCTTCTTGAGCTTTGTCAGGTTTGGGGCTGTGACCACCACCCTGGGGAGCTGTTCCAGTGCTCAACCACCCTCTAATAACCTTCTCCTAACATCTGTCCTAAAATCTCCCCTGACACAGCTTTATGTAATCATTGCTAGTTCAGGCCTTTTCATGTCTCTCTGTTTGAGCAGGGGCCACAGGACTTCATTTGTGCCTCAGCCACGTGTAGCTGCCTCTGTGCTGGTCAGGTCCCTGTGCCCAGTTCACTCACAGCAGCATCCTGGACTGGGGCACGGATGGGTCTGGAGCTCAATGATGAATGGACAAACCAACCATCATTGGTCCACACTCAGCTGAAGCCTTGGAGCAGGTTTGTGAAACAGTGACCTGTATCCACCAAACAGAGCTGGGTTAACAGCCACTGTGGATCCCTTTACTGGCCAAGCACAGTAGTCAGAATTGACTATTAATAACCCAACCACTTAATCTTTTTAAATGCCAAAAGGGGACAGTAAAAACCTCCTGAATGAGCCGTGTGTGTATAAGCAAATGCAAAAATAAAGGAGGGAGAAATCACAATTGGTCCTGCACTGAGACTTTATATGCCAAGTTTCAGCCTAGAGCAATGTTTTACTGCTGAATTATAAACTCCTGGAAGTTGGGATTTATACTGGGGCTGCTCCCAGACCCTTAACAACAGCTTGCAGGCGCCACCATAATGAAGGAGGGCTTTGAACCAGGACATTTTGGGGCAGACAGAAAGGCTTGCAGACAATCTACCCTAGAAGACCAGAGGAGAGACTCATTACACAGTTCTGCTTCCTAATATATCTGTACTTTTTAACTAGACTGTGCACTGCAAACTATCACAAGCGTAATAAAAACAGAGCACAGTGGAAAGAGCACTCCCAGTTGGACTGTGGTGAGGTGGGTTGTGACTGAACACCAAAACATGTGCACCCAAATGGGTTTGGGGTCCTGGGTCGTGACTAAGCATGCACCCAAAGCATTTAAACCCTAGAAAAATCCATATTTTCATATTGGATTCCTGGGATCTCACTAATTCATGCTTTCCTTCCACACATGGATGCCTCACCCTATGATTACCTCTTAAACTAGTCAATTAACTATTAAACAAATGCACTATTAAACTAAGCTCATAAGCATATGCTCAGCCTTTCAATTTAAGGGAATTCTGGGGTTTGAGATCTGCTCACAGATTTCAGCAGAAACCCTTCCTCCCAAAGCCCAAGCAGACCCGTGGAAAGGTGAGCTCCCTTTGGCAATCCCTATGTTAGGACCTGCCTTGCCTGGCACACAGGTGGTTCATCCCTGATGAACGTTATCCAAGTAATTCTTAGACACTGCTGCTGAGATTCCAAACCTGCCTGCAGTCTGTTCTTAAGTTTCATTACTCTTAAATTGGATGTTTTCACTGCAGCAAGTCAGGCCATTCCCCAGGAAGTCTTGGAGATTTCCATCTACATAATAGCAGCAGTTAAGTAGTTAGGCTGTTTTCCTATCTCCCTTCAGCTCTCATCATGAGGTTCCTAGAGCACCTGGAAGGTCAGGAAGACCTTACAACCACACCTGGGCAGCACTGACATGAGTGTGAGTGAGGAGGCACCAGTGGCCACCAGTTGCAGTGCTGGAATCAGGCTGTAGATACTGGATTTCAAAACCAGACAATGTTTTTAGCTTGCACAAACTCACACAAGCAGTTATTCTCCCCTCGTGCTGCTCCCAACCAACAGGCAGAGGATGCAAAGGCACAGCTTGGCCTGATCTGGGATAAAATCCAACAAGAACCTTGAAAGCCTGTCCAGCCTGAACCTCCTAGTGCTGAGCCCAGAGCTTTTCCTTACAGTTTGTGGCAGCACCAAGCAAGGAGTGAGAAAGCACAACAGTGAGTGACTCATGTTCTGCCCAGTGTAGGATGAAAGAAACCTCTGCTTCTTCCCAGATCCCTATCCATACACCAGCACTGCCAGTGACCTTTGCATTGACACAACTGGAACTGTTGCTCCAGAAGGGAAAGTCAGTCTAGCAATAGAATAAAGATATTTCAGAAAACTGAAGCTCCTCTGCATCTTGGGAATTAAATACTCCACTTACAGAAATCTAATCACCTCCCTGCTATGGAAGGATCTCCTCTGGAGCCTAATCTAGTTTTAAATGGGCTAGTGCAAAACAGGAAAATCAGGAATGATTACATCAGCAACTGCATCCTTTATAATTAAAGGAAAGCCTACACAGTTGGGAAGTATCAATGTGAAGGTTCTTTTAAAGCTCTGGTTCTTGGATCCTTGATGTATTCAATAAAATAATATTTTTTAATGCTATTCAGCAAATAAAAGGGCAAAGTTTGGTTTGACAAAAGCTATGTGGCTACATTTTGCAAAACAAATTCAGGAGCTGCTTTGAAGTGGGATTTTTGGCTGTTGCAGTCTGGGGAATTAATAAAAAGAAACAGAAACAAAGCTTTGATTGTATTTTCTGCACAAAAGCTGTCGCTTGCAAAAACTGCATTTCCAATGCCTGAACTAAGAGAAGGTGATGTCCAGTTTGCAGGATGTGTTAGGAGGAATTTCTATCCTTATTTACTGAATAAATTAGAGCACCAAATGCATCAACAACACAAACAGACAAGTGAAAAAACTCTTAATTTTTAAGCATCTTATTAGTCTCCTCAGTGTGACTCCAGACGTGCAACAGGGAAAGAATGAAATCAGCAAAAGTATAACATAATTTTGCTGTTTGGCAGAACTGGTAAAGCTGCACAGTGACTGCTGGGAAAAATCAAATCTCCCAGATATTAAAAGAGATAGAAAAGCTGTTCCAGGCTGTTAATTATCAGCATTAAACAAAAGTTGTTTAAAAGCATATAACAAAGATCAGACCCACCATACCACAGGTTTTGCTTCAGGCTCAGCAATATATCCATGAGTTAACACACAAGTTTCAGCAGATTTGTGTTCTGCTACAAAGACAGCTTATTGCTTAAAGAATCCCAGCTGAGATCACCACCATGAAACAGGTGAACAAATATGGGTCCTGCACGTTGAACTATGGTTTGTGGGGGAAAGGACAGAAGGAAGGATGTTGGATTGATGGTACCATCAACCTTTGCATAACCTCTTTGCATCTTCTCTTTTCTCATCTTGTTTGTCCCAATATGAGAACATGACTCCAGTTGGATTCTGCACAACCTGAGCCACAGTGTGACTGACATCTCACCCAGCTGACACATCCCACCCATGGCAGCAGAGAATTAAGGAGCTGCTGGACTCAGAGGTTGTTATGATGAAGCACTGAAATACTCCATCCACATAAAACAGCTGAATTAAGATTGCTATGAGACCTTTAATTTCACATTTACTCCCTCACTTGGACAAATCTCAACTGTAAACACTTTAAGTGCCTAGTTATAGGGCAATTACAGCATTTTACTACTTTTACTGTTCTATCACATTACCTTGTAACTTGGGCACTGTATTGTGCAGGCTAAAACAGCACTTGGAATAAATCTCA
The DNA here is from genome assembly GCF_000695815.1 of Acanthisitta chloris. Taxonomy (NCBI): domain Eukaryota; kingdom Metazoa; phylum Chordata; class Aves; order Passeriformes; family Acanthisittidae; genus Acanthisitta; species Acanthisitta chloris. Next base: position 22,357 of record NW_008683631.1, on the reverse strand, counting down.
ATTAAGGTGACAAGTGAGTTTTATATTTTTCCCTGTTCTCTGAGGGGGAGGAATAAAAAAAAAAAAAAGCAAGAACTCTTTGAAATAATTCATTTTGTACCATGCTCTCTCTACTTAAAGGTAAATCATTTCTGAGCAGCTAAAATGGTTTCAGCTGACAATACACAGTTCTCAGGCTGCACAGTTACAGTGAAGACTAGGCTTTTAAGATTTAAAAATTCATAACCTGGACAGAGAGGGATAAAGTGCTATGAAATAACTCAAATATCGGCAGTAACTTTGAGATAAAATAGGAGCTATTTGAAAAAAAAACAAACCCTATCCAAACTACAGGCTCTCAGTAGATGCTAAATTCATAAAAGGTTCGAACAAACCTAAAGGAACTTGTGACTTCCAGAACTTAGTAACACTGGTTAGAATGTAAGGAAAAATCTTTCAAATTATTACATTTTTCTTCATGTTATTACTATTGGGGAGAGATGCAAAAAGGATTATTGTTTGTAGCTTGTAAATTTTATTTGAAATAAAAACCTGAAGTCTGGCTTAAAGTGCTGTTAGATAATGGAGATTTTACCAGAGTTGTGAGTCTTTGTGGCCACTTATTTGAGCTAAGGGCAGAGAAGCCTCAAGAGGCACATGGGTACACAGTGGTACAACTAGAAGTCCAACGGCACCACAAAACATGTGAAGACAGCAGTAAAGTGAGGAACTAGAGGGAGGACCTGAGGGTGCAGGGGCTGTTGGCTTCTCCACCTTCTGAGGATGACTCAAGGTTTTAAATTAGCCTTTGGAAGGCAGGAAAGGGCCTGGGCTGGTGCATTTGCACTCTGGAAAACTTATTTGCAGCTTTGTGAATCTTCAGCCATCACGTACACACAGGGGCTCATGCTTGGACATCAACTGTATTGATCTCTGCACAACCCCAAACCAGCAGTTACACCACCCTGTGCTCCACTGTTCCCAGCTCTCCTGGTTATCCCCTTCTTTGTAATTTAACCTGCCCAGACATTTCCCACCCACAAACCCAGCCGGAGGAGGAGCCAGAACAGAACTGGTCTTTCGTTATTTCAGCCACTTTGCCATACTATTCATGTCCTAACAAATGCAAGAGGGAGATCTTGAGCTAAATGTGAGCCAGCACAGCCTCTCCATCAGCAGTGGCATCCCAGCTGGAGAGCTGAGCCATGCCAGGAAGGTAGTGAGGAATAGAATTCATTACATAAACTGAGAGGAAGACATGATTGGAGTTCCTCCATCCAAATGTTCTAGAATTGCTGTGAAATAACCCTTGCTGGCTTGTCTAAGTTGTTACCTACAGCCCTAGCTTCTGCAGAACTTCAACAGGTAAGACTTCCATAAAAAACTTTGTTAAACTGGATTTCTTAAAGAACAACTTTTTTTTCTTAGCGTTTGACAGAACAAAATGAGGACTAGCTTTGCAAGCAGTTTAAATTCAAAGGCTTTTGGTATGCAATCACATTTATAGCATTAGTAAACATTTTTTCCTATTACTATATTTTCCTCCCAGCTCAGAATGAAGTGCTCTTAGGAGCACTTCATAGGACAATGATATGAGAAGCAGAAAACCAAAGCTACTGCTATAACCTGTACTACTTTTTAAAATAAAAAAAGCAGTTCTCATAAGTTGGAATATTTAGTGGCAACATATAAGATCTCATTAAGGCCATTCCATTCTTTATCTGAGGACTATCAGAGTTACTCTAATCTTCCCTTACAAAGCAAGGCTAGAGACCACACAGTCTGATGTCAGGAGAGGGAAAAAAAAAAAAAGCCCAACAAAACCTTCCAGAATAGAAAAAAAAAAAAAAAAAAAGGAAAAGGAATTCCTACCTTGATGATGTTGCAGTCCAAGAGACCTTAAGCACGTTAGCAGGGAAGAGGCATCACACTCACTCCTTTGGCTGAGGTAAACACGCCCTATCTCCAGAACCCTTACAAATTCCTCCCAGTCCCACCCAGCAAAGCTGCACTTCAAGATTTCTGACTGAAGGCAATCCTGATGTCATCCACATCCACTCTGTGAAACTCAGGAGCACTGACTCCGAGTGCCTTCCCTTCTGCTCCTTTCAACACAGCAGATGAAGAAATGTTTGGAGTCACGTGGTGCTTGGTTGCATGATGAGAATTTGTCTCACCTTCTCTTGCTCCACACACACACAGGAGGATGCTGAGCCTGCACAGAAGGAAAGGCCAAATGCAGCACTTCACTCTGACAGGGTTTAGATGCATTCTTAGATGAAGTGTGGGGGTTTAAATAAAGTTGGAGAGAGGTTTCTGCTCACATTGACCAACCTGTGCAATACTTCCAGCCACACTCAACTGACTGTTTTATAAGTGTTCTAGTTCCTCAGAAGATCTAAAGTGGAAGTTCTGAAATTGCTAAAGCAGAGGGTAGCACACACTGAGTGTGTGTTTGGTTAGAGATCACATAAATATGTCAGTTTTACTTACCTTTATGTGCTTTCTAATATTTCTTTTAATTCCATGCCTAAGGCTGAAAGTCATTTCTCAGCAGCTCTCCTCAGTTTCAAGTAACAGCCTTAAGAATAGTTGGCATTACTTAGCATTCTGGTGGTCAGGACACCTTGATGATGGAAAGGAAGGAGAGAGCCCCACTGGCACACCAGGAGCAGAGAACCTCTTACAATCCCTTTCTTGCAGCAACCCATGAAATGGGAACAGACACGTCAGAGAGTTGAGCCCAAGTTTCCTCTCACCCAGCAGAGTCTGAAGGAAGCCAATAGCAAATGGCTATGGAAGAAACACAAGTAATAACTGGTAGTGCCCCCAGCCTGCAGGAGTCTGGGGCTCAAAGGCTTTCCTAAACCACAGATGGTGTCTAGGAGATAACCTTGGAGAGGTTTCCCCCCAGGCCTTAATTTCCACAGCTCCCTTTGAGCATATTGAAACTTTCATCTTAATCCATAAACCTGCAATGAAAGACGTGACCCAGGCAAGATTTGGATCCTGTTCATTTATTTTCCTTCAGAGAAAACTGTGGTTTTGTTCATGTTGCCTTTTTTTAGGTACAGTATCTTGCAGCTCTTGCAGGTCCATAAAACTGGGAGTGGTACTCAATAACTGATGCACCAGAGAAGCATTAAACATGAGGGATTATTTCAGCAAAGATTATGGCTTTGCTGCTGCTTTAAGTGATTTCCATACTTTCTCACATCTGAACCAACAACTATTATGAACCAAGGAGAAGATTTAGGAACACTCTGCCAATTAGGAAAGCCTAGAGCAAGCTGATTCATATATCACTTGGCTAATCCTGTGCCAGTAATGGAATAGGTCATTGGCAACAACACAGTTCTTATGCCTCAACCCACAATTTCTTCACTGCTACACTAAATTGCAAAAATCACATTTGTTTGACTGAGGCTGCTACAAATAAATACATGGGAAAACCTGTTTTTACATCCTTTTTGAGGAGCACTTGTGAGGTTGCACATGCCACCTACGCAGGATGCTATTAGAAGATTAAAGATATTACATGGTGAATAACAAGCTAACCATAGCTTCTTGATCAAAGTGCCCACTGACCTTGCAATTACTGCTGCACTTTCAGAGTGATTATCCTTCAGGTATCTGAAATCTGAATGCTGCAAAAGAAAAGAAAAATCAAACAGAAAATCACCTTAGTTTGTAGCCTCACTGAGAAAATAAATAAAAATCAAAAATCCAAGTGTTACTATTCCTTATTTGCAGCATAACATCTACTCAGTCATTGGACAACTAAATATAACTAATAGAACTAAATATAATGACTTAATATAACTAGATAATGGAGTCATAGATTCTACTCAAATATTTACACGTATTTTCCAGTGATATGCAAAATAAGTTCTCAGTAAAAAAAAGTATTACTCTTTCACAGAATGTCACAAAATTCCATTTTCCAGGCAGTTAAATGCATCTATCAAATGACAGTGAATCCACACACTGGGTGTGAGCTTTCACCTGAGCTTCCAAGCAGTTACATAAGAGAGATTATAGTATTAGTTAACTTTCTCAGTGGAGAAAACCCTCTTGGCAAATCTTTGAGACTGTATTAAATCTTTCACTTCTGGAATCAGAGCTGGTGTATGTAGTGGCATCTGCAAGGGGAGGAAGGATAAAAAAACTAAACAAAAAAAAATAATCCCAAGGGTTTCTTTTGTTTTCCTTTATACAAAAAAAGCCCCAAACAAACAAACCTGGAATTAATCTGGGGAGCTAAAAATAAACGTTCTAAATACACCTAGATGTTTTTGCTAACTGATTACGTCAATGGCAAACTTAATTAAATCTCAGTCATATGTATACATGGAGAAAAAGTAGGAAACAATTTTATCATTTTAATCTAATAATCATCATTAGGACTCTGAGTTCTCTTTTCAGCACCAGTAAAAGCCACCTGCTTGCCATCAGGCATCCCTTCAAGACTGAAGTAAAAACCTTGATATTCCAATACCTGAAAATTAATCATTTCAAGTCACACAGTCCAAGGACATCAATATCTTAACTCATAACCTTCAACCTCCAGTTTACAAGCTAAGTTCTTCCTCTTCACATGAATTCACACCTTCTCCTAATATTCCAAACCTTCCCCACTTAAAAAAGGATGAAAAAGTCTATTTACAACCTCTCAAAAAGTTTTTCCTCAAGCCCTTTCTTACCAGTTTGACCTGATTCATAATCCATATCCTTACAGGGAGAGGCTCAGTAAGGAGAGGCTCATTACTAATTAATTAGTAATGCTATCTGTCATAATTGAAGACTTAGATACCTGATTTTGAACACAGGAAGCATTAAGGTAATAAATATTTATCATACCTGAATCCCATTACAGGATTAAATCAGGAAAAGACAATTTGAACACAAAGGCTAAAACCTGCAAAATGCTTTATCTTTTCACATTATTGTTTCAGAACTTGGTGCCGTGAATTTTAGAGTCAGAGAACTCAATGTTTTGGCAATCTGGACTTTAAGAAGGAAGATGACAATTGGCTAAAAAGGGGATGTCAGTAGCAATACTGGAAGGATAAAGCCAGTGAGGGAACACTAACACACCCTACTGCTGATCCAAAGTGCCACAGGCTTCGGATATGCCTTAGGATAAAGGCTTCAGGAAAAGCCATGGACATTACCTGGGGACTTCCTTCTAACCAATGTCTCTCACACATTTAGCAATTGAGAGATAGAAACACCACAATTATGCTCTCTCTTTCAAGTCACAAACTCTTGGCTGAACCCACAGTGTATCAATAAGCCTCCCAGACAGGAATTAGGAATCCTCTCAGGGGCACAGAGATGTACACGTGATTTAGTGAACAATTCATCAGCTTAGTTTGGTTAGCATTCTTTATGCAAAATCCTAGTCTGTTTTGACTTTAAATTATCCTTGGTGAGGAGGTTTATTTCTTTCCCCTTGGTTTAGCACCAACTTGTCCTTACAGGCCAAATTCCCCTTTCCAGTCACCAGAAACACCAGAGCCATTCCAGTATCACTGCCTATCTATATAAGGTACTTTCCCCAAGTTTGTCACAATACATTTGAAAAGGTAAATTTAGCAAGAAGAGTAACTTTGGGTGCTCAGAAAATCATAGCAAGAACAAGTGTATCCAAGGATTGACTTTACAGTTCACCTTTTCCCCTCCACACACAGCACAGCCAGTTCACCCAAACAACACTCCCATGGGCAATCACTGTCTTAAGATGCAGAATAACACAATCTTCTGGCTGCAACACAAAGATTTGACAATTAATCCAATCAATTTAGAGAGTTTCTTAATTCATTTCCAACAGCCCAAATAAGACAGGATTAAAAAAAGGTGCCTTGTTGATCCTTGGAGCTGGAAGCACAGGTTTAACAACCACATGGAAATAAACCTCAACAATTTGTAACACTTGCACATAAGACAATGCTGCAAACACTGATTACATTAGTAGGAGACTCTTAGAGCATCAATCTTTATCCACCCACAGAGAACACAAGTGAAAAATAAGAGCATTTGCTTGGTGAAACTCAAAGGCATTTCCTTTGATGCTTCACACCCAGCAGCTCCCCTCTTTGCATCAGCTGTTAGTTGCAGAAACAGTGACATCATGGGGGGGGTCAGTAATTTCAGCTGAGGTGAAGAAACACTTCTTTAGCAGGACCAATGCTGTGTTGAAGATGACCAAGTACTGGAGCATCCCTTCAGATATATGATCAAAAAAAAATGTTTGAATTTTACATTTGCTGCCTAATGGATCTTCACCTAACTCTCACCAGCTGCACTGGTGTCAGCATGAAGAGAACACCATTTCAAACACAATTTTCTTGATTATAAATACTGTCGAGGGAGCCAAGTACTGGGGATAAGTTTTTCTGTTTCAGTTAAACCCCTACATAAAAAGTCTATAGCCACAAAGTTACTCCAAGAGCTGACAAACTCCAGAAGGTTGTATTGAAGATAAAGCAAAGGATAAGCATTGGGAATATAGAAAGAAGTACATAGGATTTTGTCATTTGACTACAAATCCCTTTTTACTTAATCAGTACACATTGTTTTGCCAAATAGGCTTCAGATTCTTCTCCACTGTTTTCCATGGAGCTATCTATTACTTCCTTCGAATTAGCTATGGGCACTTGGAACTTCTTTGAAGCTCCACAGAAAAATGTTCACGTTTCAACTCTGTAGCACCAGGATGAGATGGGGCAGATCCTTGGACAACTCTGCTGAGCAGCTACAACTCCTGACAGTTTGAGGGTATGCACACACAAACATTCCCTACAACCTTTTGAGGAAGCCAACACCCAGCAGTGCTCACTTCGAGGCTGTGTGTGCTACTATTTCAGACCATCTCCTGAAAGGACATTGCTGACTGACAAAACTCGTGTTTTGCAGCACAGGAAAATAAGAACCAGAAATAACTAAGGATATTCTAATTCTCCAAGCAAGATTTTTTACCACAAAATAGATTGTCCTTCCATTCTTGCTGTAAGCCAGCAGCAAGTCAGCTTGTCTATTAAAGAACATCTATGACAGTTATCTGCTATAAACTCGTTCAGACAACATTTAAGATGATAATGACTTGGAAGAGCTTAAATCCCTGAGGTGTTTCACAACAAAACCCAGGTCCATGCCTGCTGTTGAGCTAGGGACAATAAAAGACTACCTGGCATCCATTCTGACACACTCTTGGCTTCTAACAAGATCTCAGGGTGAACCAAGTGGACTAAGAGTTGTACAAAACACAACAAGAATCTACAAACTCATTTGGACAACTCTAAGGGGAAATATACAGAAGTAACACTGTAATAACCGCAGTATTTTCATTCCTACTGGTTGTGGTAAATCCCTGATACTGACTTCAGACACCATCCCAGGCTGATTTCAGAAGAAGCACAAACAAAGCTTATTCTCCAGCAATAAACGAGGGAACAACCCCTTATATTCCCAGCTTTACAAGAGTATTGTAAGTATAGAAATTCCCAAGGTTGGTTTTTGTTCTTGTATTACAGGATTAGAGCTTGTACCTCAAGACTTAAAAGCAGAATGGTAAGCAGTCATGAAAATATTGGATAAAATCCAGTTTGAAGAACCACAGGCATGGAACCACCTGGATTCAGCTGTAACTGCAGCCAAGCTCTACAAATATTCAAGTTCAAAACTATTCATTTTAAAAGGCACATCCTGTAAGCACTTGTACTGCTGTTTACTTCATAGAATGGTAGAATTTTGGGGGTTGGAATGGACTGTATACATCATCTAGTCCCAACACCCCCTGCCATGGGCAGGGACACCTCCCACCAGAGCAGGTTGCGCAAGGCCTCATCTAACCTGGCTTCATTAGAGCATGATTTATTCTATTGATGTTGAAGGTAAACTCCTCAAAACAACTGAAAAAATGGAGACTGTGGACATTTTGGGGTCAGTGCTCAGAGAGAAAACTATGTCCACACAGGTCGCCTGATTTGTTCTGTCTTGCTCTGAAATAACCCAAGGAAAGTTGATAGATATCAATATCCAAAGGGAGTATCAACCTCTTAGTAATCACTGACCTAATTCCTATGTTCTAACCTAACATTTGCTCTACAGCTGAGTTAATTTGCTTTGACAAGTAACAGCTCTGCCTAAAAAAGTTGTATCATAAAAATAACCAACCAAAACTAAACCCAACCCCAACCACCTGACCTTGTACACTCACCAATGGGCTAAAACACCAATTCTTTTGCAAGGTGCTTTCTTTGTGCTCAGCTATTTGAGTACAACCACAGAGCTCCTTCCTACCTTCACAGCTCACACTCACTTTGTATGCAATTAAAAAAAGAGTTGACTCACATCAATTTAACTTCAGCTCAGGTCCTGCAGATGATAACTTGTAAAATATCATCATATTAGGGTATGTAGTTGCCAGATACAGAGCACATTTACCCACTTCTACAACTAAAACATTCTGAGAATTAAAACAATGGCTTCTGAGAAAGGAAATGTGGGAATGATCACCGCTAATAACCCGCTGGACACACAATCGACCTCTTGCCTGTGAGAATTAAAATACAATTGGATTGCAATTAGATCTGCTGAATTCAATTATCAAGTTATGGCTCCTACGTTTCTTGCTGAATTCTACACACTGTTCTGTGATGTCTGAACTTTCACTTAATATATGTTTTACAGCTGTAGTAAGCACTGACAAACAAGAAGACTAAGACTTAGCTGAAATTATCTCACCATTCTACCTTTCCCACCCACCTTATCAGTGGCTGGGAAATAGTTGCAATTTAGATAGTTCCAACTGGCAAAGTGTAGACCAAGAAATGCTGAACAGTACTATGTTCAGTGAAAACAATGGAATTACTCAGTCAAAATAACCTAGCAAAGGCTAGATTAGGGAAGGAATGAGCATAGTGGAAAGGGTTTCACTGAAATTTAACTACCAACTTTTAAAACTGGAATCTTGAGAAACACTTGCTCAACCACCTTGCCAAAGGCACTTCCCATGTTTAAACTGAAAAATTCCCAAGCTGTCTAAAGCTGCATCTTTGAACACACCCAGAGGGATTTTATTCCTGACAGAAATGAGCAATTCAGCATCTAGAGCATAACCAAGTTCAAACAGCAAAGAGAAAGCAAACATTCTTCTGCCCTGGACAGCTCAGAGAGTAGTTCTTAAGCAAAGTAACTGCAGGTATAAATGGAAAGGTTTCCATTCCTTGACATTCTCACCTACTCCTCTGCACAACAGTTATCTCAGGAAAAAAACAAAGTACAATGAACACACAGATTATTCAGATCTCTTTCAGACCAGTGAAGTGGATCACTCCTTCCTGTCTAACTGCCAAGTGATTACAGCTGTCATCCTCAAAGAGTGAGACTGAGGGTCAAACCTTCCTGAGAATTCACACCATTCCAGGGGGGAGCACTATAATTTCCAGCTAATTATCCCATAAGCTTCACCCAGTTTTCTTCCCCTGCTAATAGTGTCAATTGTCCAGTTAAGAGCTCAAGTCTCATCCAGAATATGGGCACAGATTTGGGGGTCAGAGTCACCTGCTCCAGAGCATGTTTTGCTGATGTCTCAGCATCTGTTTCAATTGAACACTAAATAGCTGTGTAAAAGGAAGAGAGAACTCACTTGGTTCTCAGTCAGAACAGAGCACTTACCTTCAAGAGATCCTGAAAGGAAAACTGCTTCTCACAGTTCTGATGAGGCTGGAGATTTTTCCAGTATTTCTATCAGCAGTACTTTCCCACTGCCTAACCTCTGCAAGATCCCTGCAAGCTGCACATTAAATGTACTAACACCAGGTACATCCTGCTGAGTGCACACACTGCACTGGAGCCTGCCCTGCACTCACTCCCCCCAGGCAAACCCTCAGACACTTACTTTTCCAGTTATTCAAATTACATCTCATAAAACACGTAAGTCTAAGAATTTAATAACTTCAATATCCACCTCACTGCACTGGAGACACTTAATTTCTAGCCATCTTTCTGATTTAATAAATATACACAGGTGTACATTCTATTCTTACATGAAATGTGCAAGGATGCAAGGAATTGTGTTGGAATTGCACTTATGCAATTACACACTAAGCTTAATTTAAGGTATAATGATCCACTAAAACATTCTATAAACAGGTAGTATGTGCATTAGTTCCACACCTACCTTTCCTTTCAGTTAAAGGAACAGACCATGAAGTATTAAGAAAAACTAATTTCAATTTACAGTGAGATGATGATAATTGTGCTGATTATATCAGTAAAGCTACAAAACCCCACCCTAGACATGAGTTAAGTGTGGCATGGATTAGTGTGATTGTGATAGCACATCTAAAGGTCCACTTAGAGCAAAGCACCAGTGCAGAACACACAGTATAAACACCAAAACTGTCCCCACTTATAATATTTTATTTTGCTCAGCCTCAAGGAGTCAAGTGTTGCAGTAACTCTGCCCTGTAGCCCATAAACCACTGCCAGACTGGCAATGAGTTCATAAACAGAACAACACTAAAGTATAATTGACAATACTCTAAGTATGATATATTTTTAATATGCTCTCAAATTAGTAATTTATCATCAAATTTTGAATACCTGACAATTAATCCTTATACACTGTACACTGCCATACATACCATGAATAAGCCTAGGACCCTGAGGTCATGGATCATATCACTGGATGCGAGTGCAGAATTTTAAGGTGTCAACCAAAAACGTGTTTGTCCTGCTTCAGGTTAAATACACTGACTAGTGCAAGAGGCCTGAGCTTCAGGAGTAATTAACCTCATGAAAAGTTCCCTGGTGTCCTTGTTAAAAAACCACTAGAACACTTTGGATTATTGTGGATTCATGTTTTTACTCATCTCCTCAATGTGGCTCAGTAGTTTCAACAATGCAGATGGATTATATGGGAAAAGATTTCTTCTCTGCAACCTAGAAATAGCTTTTTGCAGCTCTTCCAAACACTTAGTTGCTTTGTAAAGCATTATTCTTAGGGGAATGATGTTATCCAAAGATGCCATACGAGTCAAACAGGACGAGGTATGAGATCCCTCCTGCCTCAGAGGCAACACCTCAGACGTGAGTGTATTCTGGTTATCATCAGTGGAAATGCAATCAGTTTCCCTTCTCCTCATCTCACCCTCATTGTTTAAAGGCACCTGCTTTGTGTTTATCAGGCACTCTGTTCCATCTGATTCCAACTCAGAATCTTCTGAGCTGTCATAATTAACAAGGCTTTGAAGAGAACCCAGCAGAGAGGCACTATCAGTGCACATCAATGCGTCAGACTGGTTCGACTCTGCAGCTTCATTACCACTTTGCTCTGTTGTAAACACACAGCAATTGTGACAAGAAGCCAAAGACATTGGAGTCTGTGGTTCTGGTTCACAACAAGCATTTTGCAAACTCTCCTCAGTCACACAGCTTTGCTTTTCTTGATGGGGTGGCTTGACAGAAGAAATGGATTGAAAAGTGCAATGTTTGGTATCAAAATGGTTACAGACATCAACAAACTGGGGCCACTCTTGTCCAAGCAGCTTTAAGTACCTCACCAAGTACTCCAGAAAACAAGTTTCTGATGAAATCAAAAAATCCAGGAGTACTGTAGAGTCAAATGCAATTTTTTCCAGAAAAAATAAGAAGATACAGTGTGGATTATATCCACTTGCATGCATAAGGAAGTCCCAGGATTCCTCTTCCTTTTGGCTTAAGTTAGCAGCAGCCTCATGCCGTGACCTGAAAAGTAAGTCATGAAACAGAACCAATTCAATGGAAAGTTACAGTTTGGGCTTTTCTTTTAAGAAACAGGTCTGTCCAGAAAATGGTCTTGCTTTGCTTTTTTCTATTTTGTCAAAAAGTAAAAACCAAGCAAGAAGTTTTTATAATATCAGAATGAGACAGAATGAAGGCAGGTGGGACTAGGAGATAGGAGAGTTCAGGCCTTAAGGAGCTCCTCCTTAGGAAGGAACAAAGTTACTTACAACACATGAACTGTGTTTTCATATGAATAGAAAATCATAATAAGATTTTTGTACACCTAAACACAGACTAACTTCCAGAATGTTAAGCATGTTGGAAAAAGGTGCATGACTCCTACTTAAAGGTCTAAGTATTGCGTGTATCTAAGATATTACTTGCAATATCTCCACATTTGAAACTTGAGGGACTTGTGTAAATCAGAGTAGTAACTTCTATAGCAATTTCAACCACAGTGAAGCAGTGAATGTCCAGGACAAATTCATGGAGACATTTCAGTTGTTGGCAATAACAGTTTTTATCAATTAGCCAGAATCCCCATAGGCCCAGAAGTCCATGGGCCTCAGAAACTTTGCCAGAAGTCCCTGAATTCTTCAAGTTTAAATAGCCCATTCTTGTCAAACACTGTGTTGAGAGAAAAGTTTTGCTTTTTATATGTCTTACCACTATTTTAGACTAAGTCAATTATCCTGAATTACAGGATATGATAAACTCTTTCACAACTTTCCTGTTTCGATCCAAAAAAAGACTTTAATTACCAGCTCTTACTGCTCTTCCACCACCCATTATTACATTGCTCTGAGGTTTGGGGGGGGTTAATTATTAAAAAAACTTTTCTTTGTACAGAAGTAACCAATGGGAATGTTATGTATATCAGAATAGCCTCACTAAACTATAATTCTTCACAGTTCTGTCAAAAGAAAAGTACACTAACCTGCCAAATTTTAAATAAACAAGTAATAAAGCTTTAGCAGCTTCCCACATGTCATCATCTTGCTCCATGAAAATCAAGGAGAGCCATTCACAGTGATGCACGACTGGGAGAGACTGGGGGGAAGGCTGTACATGACTCCTCCAGAACACCAACAGCTGGGACATGGAACTTTCAAAGTCTCCTGAAAGAAAAGAAGTAATGAGGAATTTTGCTATACTTTCTTGCTGCCAAACAACATACAGGTTTCAAATTAACAGTGTATAACAATTCAAGGATGCATTTATCTTTCCTTAGCTCAGCAGATTTAATACAACATCACATTTTCTAGATGAGTCCTTGCCATTTTAGTGCAGTAGCTCACTCATAACAA
>NW_008683631.1:9037-9268 GCF_000695815.1 Acanthisitta chloris | reverse complement strand
CCCTTAAGTCAAGAAATTTTCATCTTCAATTCTACTGACATATATGTGGTAACTAGGCAGTTTTTGATGTAACACGGCAAACATTCATGTTTAGCCAACAGAAACACTTCCTGCAACATGGGAGTCAATTTTACTTCCCACATCACTGTGATTTTCCTTAATATTTGACTTTAAGATCTGCTTTACTTCTTAGCAAATCATAGGAACATCAAATTATCTGTGTTATTAATA
>NW_008683631.1:0-9009 GCF_000695815.1 Acanthisitta chloris | reverse complement strand
AAAGCCATCTGGAAATGACTTTCCAAATTGAAATGAATTAAAGTTAAGCCACTCTAATTCAAGTTAATAAAGAAAAGCTAAGATCACTCAGTTTCCTGGAAAGGGAGTTTGCATATTAAAGCATTTTGGTGCTTGTTTTAACCACTTCATTTAATGCCACTAAAATAGAAGCACCATTCCCTTCAGCTTGAAATTCCTCTTGACAGTTGGGATCTTTGAAACTAATTAAAGAACTCACTTTTGTGTCATGGATCTGGAAAAGAAAAGGAGAAATTTAGAGGCATCCAAAATGGATATAACCTACATTTTTTCTTTTTACTTGTTCTTAGACAATCTCAGTCTCTATACATTTTTCAGAAGGTGAATCACAAGTAAAATATTCTTAACAAATACTTAAATAACTTCAAGAATGCAATTGACATCACAAATAGAACATCTTCCAGGATCTGGGAACGTGTCAGGAGTTGCCTGACAGAAGTCTGTAAGCTCTTCTGCACAGCTGAATTAAAAGTTGATTTTAGGCTTGCTACAGGGCACAGAAGAACTAAAATAACCTTTACATCTAGAACTTGTATTAAAATGCCACAATGCATTTAAAATGCTGTAAAATTCCATCACGTTTAAAAAGAAATATCAATTATTTTTTACTTTTTTGGCACATCACCAGTTGGCTGACAGTGAGGAACCAAGGAACACTTGTACCTGACTAGAAACACTGCTCCAGAACTGCTGTTCCATTTTTTAACTTGCAGCCTGTAATGCAGGGACACAGAGCTGCTTTGATCATAGAATCTGCACATCCACATTCATAGGGCTCAGCATCAGATGTGCATCATGTGCTCTCAGAGGGAAAAAGGCAAGTGGGAAGTTGGAACTCCAGGAAGGTCTCAGGCAAAAAGTCTCACCCCATGGCTTCATTACAGCATGGGGGAAGACCAGCTGGCTCCAGCGTGACACAGCAACACGTCCTCTCCCGTCAGGAATGCAGGTTACACAGCATTCCCTTGCCATCCCTCTGCTGCCCCACGGCACAGCCCCAGCACAACAGCCTCAGCTGCTCTTCTACTAGTCTCATCCATCTGGTCAGGAGAACAAACCCAAGCAGGCAGGTATGAGAGGTATGCTCACACCTAGTCACTGAGAGGATTACACCAATAAGGGTGAAGAACTCAAACACTTTACATAAGAACATGGACCTGTTGCAGTGAGTCCAGAGGAGGCCATGAAGATGCTCTGATGGCTGGAGCACCTCTGCTCTGCAGCCAGGCTGGGAGAGCTGGGGGTGTTCAGCCTGGAAAAGAGAAGGCTCCAGGGAGACCTTAGAGCCCCTTCCAGTGCCTAAAGGGGCCCCAGGAGAGCTCAAGAGAAACTTGGGTCAAAGGCATGGATTGACAGGACACAGGGAATGGCTTCCCACTGCCAGAGGGCAGGGACAGATGGAATGTTAGGAAGAAATTCTTCCCTGTGAGGGTGCTGAGACACTGGCACAGATTGCCCAGAGAAGCTGTGGCTGCTCCATCGCTGGGAGTGTTCCAGGCCAGGTTGGATGGGGCTTGGAGCAACCTGGGCTGGTGGAAGGTGTCTCTGCCCATAGCAGGGGGGTTGGAACTAGATGATCTTTAAGATCCCTTCAACCCATGTTTAATCATAGAATTCAAGGGTTGGAATGGACCTTATAGATCATTTAGTCCCAACCCACCCTGCCATGGGCAGAGACACCTCCTCACTAGATCATGATAACTCCCATAATTTACATGACAACCCCCATGATTTCCCTGTGCCTTACTTTGGCACAGGGAACTCCCTGAGCTTCATTATTTTTATTTACCTTTCTACACCACTGCTGGCTCTGCCCCATTACATTACCTGTCCAACACCAATGCCTTGTACCCTCAATAAAACAAATACATAATAGTAACTAAAGTTCTATATCCACATTAGAAGAGTGTTACCTGCAGTTCCTTTTACTTCCCACCCTGAATAGAGTAGATGCTTGTGCTTTGGGCTCTTCTTTTCCAACTGGGGAAGAGCCTGGTGTTCCCAAGCTGGTTCAACTATTTCAAGTATTAACATACATTCTTATCAGGAAAAGTTGCCAATCCCAAATGCAGCTGTTTCAAACCCCATACGACAGGGCTAAGGACAGGATAAAATGCAAGGGGCAACTAATCAGGTAGGACACAGCAACAGCAGGTTTCTTGGCTGGGTCTTCTAATTCAGCTGAAATCTATTTACCATCTTAAAGAGCTTTGATTACACAATCTGAAAGCTCTAAAACTTACTGCTTAACAAATAAATTTAAAAAGGACTTACCTTTGATTTCTGCTTCTGCCACAGAGCTGTGAATCTTGAATTCCAGTGCTTTAAGCACCACCAGGCTTAAGGCTCTGAGAACAGTTTGGTCAGAAGCACCCTGAGTGTCACCTGCAGGAGCAGATTCACTGCCTCCAAAGTAGCTGGTCTTGTCACTCAGTGGGATCTGATTAAGCCAGGTCAAACTCACAACCTGCAGGACAGCATTACTCAGTGCAAGCATATCCTCACATAAAGATGGGGTTTGTAAGGACAGTGATCCACTCTTAGTATCTTCTCTAGATTCATAAAGAACACATTTTTTAAGGAGCATAATTAATTTCTTCTTGATTAAATAGGGAATTGATGAGCTAATCAGGTTCAGGACATAAGAAACTTTCAAAAACAATACTCTCTGGCACCTGAGTGGTGATTCCAGTTCAGTTCTGGAAGCCAGAAGTGCTTCAAGCAGGTCTATAAAACTGATCAGATTGTTTGTAGCTTCAGAATAAGGTGAAGTATAGCGATGACTGTGAAAATTATGGAGCAGAATGGCGTTATAAAATCCTTCAAGCACAGCATCAAGAGGAGCCAGCAACTTCTTCAAAGCACCTATGGCAACAAGAAGCACCTTAATGAGTTGCAGTGTAACACTCAGCTAAATCAGCAAACAAGCAGCAAAAAGGTGTTGTGACTGCTTTCGGACTTTAAGCATGTTACAACTACTACATTTCAACAGCTCTTTGTCACCCTCTGCACAAGGAAGGCAGTAGGTGTCCAGAGGCTCCAGGAGGATTCCAGGCAGCACTGCTCCTCCTGGCGGCCCCGCGTGTCGTACATCCCCACACGGGGCTGTACCTGCTTTGGGCAGAGCTGCGTCTCTCAGGGTCTCCTGGATAACGGCCGTGAGAGTCCACAGGCAAACAGCCACCTGGGCATTCCCAGGGAATCCCAACAGAGCGTTCAAGCTGAAGGTGAGCCACGTGACATTCAACGCGTTCTAGGAAAAACAGTTGGAAAGACAAATCATGTACCTGACGCTTTACAATTGTTATGCAAGGTGAATTAAATCATAATACAATGATTTAATACTGTGCATTAAAAAGATTCAAATGTAGGCACAGACAAAACTCAGGTAGGAACAATCTCTCTGTCCAGGACCTTTAAAGTACTTCAGCCTCCAGTTACAACATGAAGTCACATACTCATGCAATAGAAATTATCTGTGATTTTCCAGGAAGGGAAAACGAAACCTCCTAATGTCGTGTCATCCACCCAAAATCAGATAATGCTGTAGACAGACAATCCTGAGAGATATCCACATTCAGAGAGGCTACTACAGAGGCTGCAATATATATTCACCAAATATACAGCAAGTGAAAATAATCCTCAAATAACTGGAATATTCAAAGAAGGAAATACAGAAAAGTATTTGATTAGCTTCCAAGAAGATATTACCTGTTGTTATCTACTGCATCAGCTAACAGGTATCAAAGAACTGTAAAAATATTGATAATCTAGAGCATTACTTTTGTGAAAACTTATGAAGGTTTTTCCTGTTTTGAAACCTTATATAACCTAACACTCTAATATAACTTATATATAAGGTATTGCAATCTTAAAGAGAATATTTCTTGTCATCTAGACACATTTTATCTTAAAAAGAATTCGATACAATATCAGACGTTTATAAAGACATTCCACACTTCTGTTACACACCTGATCTCCTTGCTTTCCATACTCCAGGCCCCTCCCAACACAAGAGACTTAGTTTCTTGGAAAACATAAACACTGTCAAGTCTTGGTTGTAAAATCAAACAGAACAACCTGCAGGTACCTGTTCACTAAGTCATTTTGTGAGCTGTGAAGTTCTGCCACACTCACCTCTTCCTTCAGCTGGAAATACACCAGAGATGCTAAACATCGTGAAGCCATGTGAGATAACAGCTGATCACTGCGACTCAGCAGGCTAATCTGGAAACATGGAAAAGGAAAAGTATGTAAGACAAATTTCTTTTCACTTTTCCTTCTTTCACAAAAATCTTTCAGAAGTTTACCATATCTTACCAATTTTGAGTCGATTTGTGCCTCCTTCAAAAGAAGGATGAAGATTTCCCGGTACTTTTGTCTCGTATTGAGCTCAATTTGCTGGGACTCTGCTTTAGCCACCATCATCTTGATCAAGGTTAGCTGAAGCAGCAGCACTTCTCGTGGGCAGAATGAGGAGCTCATGTTTGCAAAGCTGTTTGATAAATCATCTGGTGCAGGGACAACCTCATCTGACAGACCAGTGTCCTGGTGGCTCCCAATACCACCATCAGCAGATGGATGTATCCCATGACAGGATTCATCTCCTGGCGACTGCTCAGCACAGAGATGAAGTAAGGAGGAATAATGCTGGCTTTCCTTTGCCAGGGGAATGCCTCCCAGTACATCCTTATACATCTGCTGCAGGAGAGAGATCTTCATTATGAGAATATCCAATACTCCAGAAAATGCTGCGTGTCTTCACTGATTATTCACTGCAAATCAGCTTCCAGGTTATTTTTATCCAGCAAGAGACACAGGAGCACCATTGGGCATTTCTCTTCTAAGTTACCTAGAAATGAAGTATTTTGCTGTTACTGAACTGGGAAGGTACAAAAGAACAACACATTTTTAGAGTTAACACTACCATTATTCAACTTATTTTGAAAATGCAAATTCAGCTGCACAAAACTGCCCCAGTGAGACACTAGAATGAAGAATTACCATGCTGGGAAGAAGCTTACAGTTCCAGTATTATATTACTGACCCAAAATTAATCTGTTGGAATTAACAAAACCAAAGATGACTATTACTAGGAACTACAGGTAAGGATAGAAGAACTTGGAGCAAATCTTTCTCTCTATTGCTAAAAATACTAAACTTTCATTTCTCTTGTGAGATGCCTCCAAAAACAGGCACGGCATTTCACCTGCAAATTTTCCTCTTAACTGGCAATGTTCATTGCTCCACTGAGGCTGGAAATGGCAACAGCTCTCAGAAAATTGGAAACCAAAGGACAAGTCTTGACTTTCACTGTACACAGGCCCAAGGTGAGCAGTGGGACTATACAGGAGGGGAGAACTGGGCTCCTAATTTAATAAGGAGTACCAAGAAATTTCTTTACATCTACATGTAAAGAAATTCTACATCCTCCCCTGGACTTGGTGCTGGTGAGGCCACACCTTGAATCCTGTGCTCAGTTCTGGGCCCCTCAGTTCAGGAGGGACATTGAGGTGCTGGAGCAGGTCCAGAGAAGAACAACGAGGCTAGTGAAGGGAATTGAGCACAAGTGCCATGAGGAGAGGCTGAGGGAGCTGGGGGTGTTCAGCCTGGAGAAGAGGAGGCTCAGGGGAGACCTTATCACCCTCTACAACTCCCTGAAAGGAGGTTGGAGTCAGGTGGGGGTTTGTCTCTTCTCCCAGGACAAGAGGGCACAGACTCAAGTTCTGCCAGGGGAGGTTTAGGTTGGATATTAGGATGAGATTTTTTAGGGAGAGAGTGATCAGACATTGGAATGGGCTGCCTGGGGAGGTGGTGGATTCACCATCCCTCAAGGTTTTCAAGCTGAGACTGGATGTGGCACTTAGTGCCATGGTCTAGTAACCACAGTAGGGTTGGATTCGATGATCTTTGAGATCTTTTCCAACTCGGTTGATTCTATGATTCTATGTGCAGAACTCTTATTCTGAGCACTTCCACCTTGAAACCCAAACCAGATTTTCAGATAAAGCAAAGGATCAACAGTGTCACAAGGGCTGGTCTCTAACAAGTTTGCAATTAAAAAATACTTCAAAAACAAAGCATAAAACTTACTAAGAGCCAAAAAAATACTTTACCACATGCAGGAAAGGTAAAAAAATCTTTATCCCCATGCCAATGGAATGTATCTTTCAGTCACAGCACTGGAACATTCCCTATAGCTGAAAGAGAAGAGCTATTAAGAATTCAAATCTCTTCTTAATGTGTGAGCACCTAAGCAGCCTCAATTTTCAAACCACTGCATATATGGCCAGACAGATATCACATCTCCTCAGAAAACAAATATGCTTAAGAACACCAGGGTTTCATTTTCACCTACATGAAGAGTGATGCTAATCTGCAATATTTATCTTTTCAGGGCAGTTTTAACATGTTCTCTAACCAGAACTCTTTTAATTAAAGGTAATGGGTTTGTTTGGGTTTTTATCTATGGTGAAGTTAGGAGTGGGACTTGTGTTGTCTATAAGGATGTTCTTTTTGCATGCTTTTTGGACTCCCATCTCCAAGTCTGGCATAAGCAACCAGGCAGACTCACAGACAGACTCGTGCAGCAATCTGTCTGTACCTGGATTTTATGTAAATGTTACATTTCCCATTTCTTACCGAGGGAAGAAAACAGCTCAGTCTTCCAACTGGTAAGACACTCTTAAGATCTTTCCATCTATGTATCAGTTAAACCAAATATTGTAAGTTATTATTCCATTTTAGCAGAACATTAGAAAACGATGAAACTATGAAACTCAACATATGAAGCACTTTAATTTTAGTTTATAAACCCATGTCAAACATTGAGAATTACATCTTCATTTTCAGTCTGATTTTTAAACT
The DNA here is from genome assembly GCF_000695815.1 of Acanthisitta chloris. NCBI lineage: Eukaryota > Metazoa > Chordata > Aves > Passeriformes > Acanthisittidae > Acanthisitta > Acanthisitta chloris. Next base: position 2,103 of record NW_008683631.1, on the reverse strand, counting down.
GCAACTGAAGCATGTACTGACAAAAAGGCTTCCCAAAGACGCAAAGGATTAGAGGTAGATGGAGATATGCCACCAAGACTCCTCACATCTTCCACCATTGGGAAGCATTTTCTTCAGAAGGGAATCTAAAATTAGGGAGCGAGAAGTTGCCTGCAGGAGTGACCTGCAACTCACTCTGGTGTGGTGTTTTTAAAGACACATTCAGCAGTGCCTGACCTGAAAGTCCACAATGGTTTGTTCCTCACCTGACAGAGCCAAGAACCCTTCCCCATATTCCACATTTTAGATGGTAAGAATAAATCTGACACTTCAGGCAATAAATTCCTCCTCTGTTTGCAGAATCTATTTGGAATTCTACTTGAAGTGGAAATTTATGACCTGAAACCTCATAAAATTTATTCAGAAATCACTCAGAGTATTTTATACAGCTATTGTTCCTAGCTTGGAGTTTTACTTCTTCCTAAATGAAAGCCTAATAAAGTCAAATTATCTCAACACTTTCACTTCTGTGTTCAAGACAAACTTGAATTATCACTCAATATAGTATATGGACAGATCTCATGGACAAATTCATACAATCCTGCTAGGTGGTTAGGTCAGAAGAGACTCAGAATTCCTCTAGGACATTCACCTTCACCACATGATATTGGCTGGTGATTTCATGATCCTACCACAATGCCTTTATGTTCAGCCATTAATTTACAGAACACTTTCCAAAAACATCTCTAAGATGTGTCTCGCTCACACATGACAACACATCACAAACATAAAGCATCAAAGGAAATGAAAAGTGAGGGGGATTATTCTGAAGAAATTTACTTCTAAGATGTCAGACAAGGATACATTTGTATCAGACATAGCACAGGAGCACAGTGAAAGGCTCAAAGCTGAAGAGTGAAGAAAAGAAATAGTATTGGCACACAAGAAATGACAAACTCCAGCCCCCACTTGCACTATTTGAGTTACTCATGACTGCACCCAGAAACCAATTAAGGTAATGTCTCATAGCACCAGATTACTGCAAAAACAACAGGAAACAGTTCTGAAAACCTTATATACAGACTAATCAAGGGAAAGACAGAAAGCAAAACTATACAGAGAGAAAAACCCAAATAAATATTTTGCTATATGCTATTTTCATTATTAGTTAGGCTTTAAAATCAAAACCAAAGTCAAGCAAAGCTGCAAATAGAATGAGAAAAGAAACTTGATGGAAAAGGGAATGAAGAATTAGAGATGAAAACTCAGGTGACTTGTAAGGTTTAAGGACCATTTTAAACTGAGCAAGGGAAGTTCAAGTGGCTGCAAACATCTCCAGACTATCCTAAATCAGAGTTATAAAAGTGTGTATATTTCTACAAGGTGGGATACTTAATTTAGTAGAAGGTTGTAGAAAGCATTGATTTCACAGAATCCCAGACTGGTTTGGGTTGGAGGGACCTTAAAGACCATCTCATTCCACCCCCTGCCATGGGCAGGGACACCTTCCCCCAGCCCAGGTTGCTCCAAGCCCCATCCAACCTGGCCTGGAACACTCCCAGAGATGGAGCAGAGACAGCTGCTCTGGGCAACCTGTGCCAGTTTCTCACCCCCTTGACAGGGAAGAATTCCTTCCTAATTTGACTGAGCTAACATTGCTGTTACCACATTTTACTTTTTTTTTTATTAACTCAAATGGTTTAGGATGACACACAGTTACTCAGAGATATTACTAAAGAGGCATAATTAGCTATTGTCAAGTCCCTGTATTAACCTTTCCCTGCTATATACACTATTAAATGTTAATTGCATGAGCAGCAACTGTGAGAAAACAAACTATCCAAACAACCACCCTATTTTCATTTTAAAAAGTCAATCAGATAAAGCAAAATGAAACCACAGTCCGTGACTTTCGGGTACGAGTCTGAGGGCTCTGCATCTCCTTACAATGCGATAGTTGAAGCATCTCAGACGGGAAACACTTCGGACTACTTGTACCTGCAGTGACTTCGTAGGCTCATCTTTCAGTACTTTGCTTCCACTCAGTGCTGAAATGCTGCCAACGCCTCTAAAAGAGTGTCGCGAACAACCTCTGCCGTGCAACCGCTGTTCGCTGTGAGCCCC